>NC_064812.1:45972821-46236370 GCF_023721935.1 Panthera uncia | reverse complement strand
TACCAAGAACATTAACTTCTAAATTTTCAAATATTTCTTTTTAAAATGACCAAATGTTAATATTCATTTTGTTGAACATTCTGAATCAATAGAAGTAATAATAATTAATTACGCTCCTGAAAGCCATCACCTGTTAGTATTTCTGTGTTAAGTTGCTCTGTAGGTTACCTTCATACACTAAATAATATGCTTACATGGCTATTTCTTATCACCCTTAGATAATTTCCATTGATTTTCAGTCATGATGGATGAGGATTTATTTCACATGATTCCAACCACCCTTCCTCAATTTTTCTAGTTAGATTGTTATTTTTAGTACCTATGCCTTTATAACATATATTACACTTAACTTTTAATTTTTTGTTCCATCAACCATGAACTATATCCTTGGACTCCTCACTTTGTAAAATGATGCTACATAAAGTAAAATGGTCAAGTTTTCAAATCACAAGTGTAAGATCAAGCCTCTTTTGTTTAATAAAGAGAAGGAAGGAGACTGTGTCCCTACCCTCTCTTCCTTAGGGTGTCACCTTGAAAACCTAATAACTCTGATAAGATGTCAGATCTTTTAGTCCCTACAATGCAAGGTTGTGGACTGCATGATCCTTGAAACTGTGAACATACATGTCCAAGATTAAGTGAGAAGTCTCTGGCAAGTTATTCAGGAGACAGCCACAAGGTTATTCCTCTTATCTCTCAAGGAGATAAGAGAAGTTTTCATTATTCTCTCTGACTTTTCTGTATAAATCTGTGTGAAAGTCTGTCCAGACTTTGTAAACATTTCCATACTGCCTTTACATTCGCATCAATCTCGCATGTTTACTCACTGATAAATGCATTCTTTCTTTCTCCTATATTGGTATAAAGAGATGGGGGAGAGGGGTGTCTTTTGTTGGCATAATTATTTTATCTCATCTTTCCAATAGTTAGGAAGACTTGGACCCTTCCTTCTCCTTCTCCTAGTCAGTATAACTTCACTTTTTTACATTGTCAAGGCTAATAGAATTCACAATCTGTGTTTAATCAGAATATTTCCCATACATTGTCTGTAGGTTGATTAACATTGCAAGTCAATACAATAGTTTAAACTGTTATGAATATGCAGATATTATTCATTACCAAGTAATAAAATGATAATACATATTTTTATGCAATTCAAAGGAGAATATTCATAGCATCAAGATCAAAAGGTCTATCCTTCATGCCAAATTATTTTCCATGTTAATCTACCTCATATTTGACATTTTAGTTTTCTTATATAGTTTTGAGGCTGCTCCTCCCTGTTTTGTTTTCTTTTTGAGAGAATAAACATATATTCTCTTTAGGATATTCCTGATGTCTGTATCTTCCCACTTATTCTGTCTAAATATCAAAATGCTTATCACTATTGAAGACATTATTCTTAGAACCCACTGAACCATTCTAATTTGTACCAAATTTCTAAAAAGAGACCAATTGTTACACTGTGATTTTTTTTTTCATTTGATGCCTGAATCGATTCCACTATTTCTTGTATGATGTATCTTTTTTTTTAATATCATTTTATGGAATATACCCTCAAATCACTTTGTCATAAAGAATGCATAGATAATTAACTTTCCTAATTACGACATACAGAAAAATGACTTCATCTAAATTGATTGATAATTTGATTGAGATTATAATTCTAATCTCAGAATCATTTTCACTTAGAACTCCGAAAGCCTTCCTCTCCTATATTCCCAAACATGCTAGTTGTGACTTATGAGAAGTCTAACATCATTTGAAAAATGCTCTTTTGCAGGTGGTTCTTTTTGCTGGTGGCTTTGGGTTTTGATGATTTTTTAATCCAGGCTCCCTTCATTGCAGGCATCCAATCCCTGACGTCTTTGTCTCTACTTCATCTGTTAGCTCTCTCACTTTTTATCTTCCCAGGATTTTTTTATGATTGCTAGTGAAGAAAAGGCCAACAATTTGGCCTTGGGGAATCTTTAAGGGCCCAGCCAAAATAGAAAAGGTGCCAAAAAGATATGATAGAAAAGTCGAGGAGGTAAGATGAGAACCAAGAGAGAATGGTTTGGGGGAAGCCAGAAAAAGGGACGCCACAGCAGTGTCAAAAGTGAATGAAATTGTATATTCCCCAACTTTGATTTCATCTCTAGGATGGTGAAAGCATCGCCTCAGAATTCCTCAAGGTTTTCCATGATTCTGTCTCTACTGCAATCCAGGAACTCTTATGGCTGCTCTTAGATCATATCTTCACAGAGAACTACTGCACTTCTGAGCTCCTCTAGGCCAATATTCCAGTTTCTGACCACAGCAAAGGAAACCTCACATACTAAGAAATTTTTTAATCCTCTATGTATCTATTGGTTTACATAGGAAACACAGACACAAGAAATAGTCTAACAAGCAGTGAAAATAATACCTACAAAGATGTAACCAATGCTGTTTTTAAAGTAAAATCATAGATTTATTTATATTTATTTTTAAAGTTGATTTATTTTGAGAGAGAGAGTGCATGTGTGTGTGAGCAGCGGAAGGAGTAGAGAGACAGAGAAAGAATCCCAAGCAGCCTCCAGGCCCAGCACAGAGCCCAATATGGGGCTCGATCTCACAACCCTGAGATCATGACCTGAGCTGAAATCCAAAGTTGGATGCTCAACCGACAGAGTCACCCAGATGCCCCTAAATTTACAGATTTAAATAGTCCAAATACTATTTTCAAAGAAAAAACTAATGCCCTTAGTCTTCAGGACAACTCAGAATCTAGTCTATGAATCATCTTGAGTTATTTTTGCACTACATGATCATAGAAAATGTTTCAAAGTAGCTACAGATCTTCTAGATCCCTCTTGGAAATTTAGAAATCGGCTACAAGCGAAGTCCTCTTTACCACCTTGTGATTTGACTCAGACACCTACCCATTAGTCTTCATAAGCAAATATATTTGTGTTTAATAAGGATATTCTGCCACTTGGAAAACATAGGCAGCTGAAGAATTTCCAGGATGAGAAGAACATCTTTTTAATAAATGTAACCATTAGAAAACATAGTCAGAATTCTGTGTATGCATTCTAAGCAGGTTACCTAAAATCACAGAATGCCTAGTTAAATTCAGATTTCCAAAAACAACAAACAATTTTTAGTATAAGTATGTCCCATGCAATCTTTGGGACATCTTTCTACTAAAAAAGTACTTGTTGTTTATCTAAAATTCAAATTTAAATGAATGTCTTTTTTTTTTTAATTCGGTGACCTTAGTTCTAGCACAATTAACATATATTCAGTCAAAATATAACTTTTATATTAATATTGTAATTCTAATTTACCCAACAAACTATGACTACCTATGGGGGTAGAACCATCAAAATGACTTTTTGGAATAGCAAAAGATAACAAGGACCAGTGTCCTAGATTGTTCCATGGATATAGATACACACACATACACACACACACACACACACACCCTCTAGAATTTCTAGAAATTACTATAAGGGACTGGGATTTCTAAGTGAGCAAGGAGACTTTAAACTAGAGGTAACTGAATATTAGTATTTATATAACTTCTATTTATACCCTTGGGTTGATGGGGCCTATAACCTTCAAGATACCTATATAGTGTTTTAATGTCTGCCAAATACAACCAATATACACCCTATTTTAATAAATGGCACCCCCATCCATCCAGTTATTCAAACTGGAAATTGTGGATGCATCTCTGATTTATCTCTATTCCTCACCCCTCACATCATGCTAAGTCCTATCAGTTCTACTTAAGTAGCTCAAAATCTGTTCTCTTTGTACATTTGCCACTATCAACACCCACAATGAAGTCCCCATCCTCTCTAACACAGACTTCTGATGAGAGCCAGCTCGTTTGCCTCCCTCCATCTCCTCTAACTCCCAATCAATCCATTTTCTACATTGCCATTGCAGTAATCTTTTAAAAATGAGGTTCTGATGGTGGCCCTTCCTTGTTCGAGGCCCTTTCATGTTCTCTCATTCTTCTTATGATATAGGCCAAAATCTTTAAGCTGGCACTGCATGATTTAGGCTCTTTCTTCCTTGCTGATTTTGGGAAAGCCTTATTAGCTTTACTAGTCACACAGACAAGGATAAATCCCATTATTCCACATTGTCTCAGTACCTGTTTCTCTCCCTCAGGGTCACATCAAATCAACAATTAATTATTTAGGTAATGATGTATGTCATATGTTTGTGTCATTATTGTTTGATGTCTGTCTTCCCTATTAAACTGTAAGCTTCTCATAAGCCTAGTTGTTATCTGTAGTTCTCCCTTACTACATTGCTAGTGCCTAGGCAATGCCTATATTTATGAGACAGAAGAAAAGTATTTACTATATAAATAAAAGAAAGAAATGTGCAAATATTTGTAGATCCCCCATAAGTAGCTATTACAATGGGGATTTGTTCCCACCTAATGCACTTGCATTTCCCAGCAGGGAAGAAGTTGTATTAAAGAGATTTAAAAAAAAAATTTAAGTAGATTTTTATATCCTTTCTAGGAATATTCATTTGAATATTCACACCTTCTTCTCCTGCCAACATGTCTCAAAGTCACACACTGAGAAAAAAAATTCAGAAAATTCTGAGAACAGCTGGTTAGCATATTTCTTGATTTTTTAAAACTTATATAGAAAATAAGTAAAGATAAAGTCATGAAGACCAGGCCTGTGTATCGTCTTTTCAAAGAGGGAAACTGAATATAACCCTTTCAGTTGAGTTTACTTTAAAGAAATCAGTACGTAACAAATTCTAGAAAAAATCTCCTTAGGTAAAGGTTAGAGACTGTCAGGGGACCTCAGTTCCTTTTCCGTTGTTCATTAAGTGAGCTCAAACTAAGGCTATTGAAAGCCATTCAAGCTTGGTGGACCCTGACCATGATTCCAAAAAAGTGGAATTTGTGCACCGGGGAGGAGGAGGGTAAAGAGTCCTATGCTATTTTCAAATCTTGATATTATACTCCCAATTTCTTTGGTTTTATTGCTCATCAGGGCAATTTAAAAGACCAGAATGAGTAAGCAACAAGGCACTGTTTAAATAGATCATTCAAGCTTACGATAAAATCTAATCACTACATCTAATGACAAAGAAAAGGAAATCACTAAAGAAATTATTTCAAGTGTATTAAGAATAATACAATATGCTAAAAGTTAAACAAGTGGCTGCCATTTTATTGGCACTATTTGAACAGATGTAAACAAACAAAACATCTGAAAAGGAGGAAGGCAGTAACTTCTGACACCTTAGACCGTCTAGCATAAAATATATGCTGCCTTATATAAATGGATCTAAAAGAAATTCAGCTAAAACTACTGAAATTAAGACAGCAAGTATATTCATTTTCGAGGACTACCATAACAAAGTACCTCAGACTGGGAGACTTAAACAACGGAAATTCACTTCCTCTCAGTTCTGGAAGCTGGAAGTCTGAGATCAAGATGTGGGCAAGGTTGATTTCCTCTGAGGCCTCTCCCTTGGCTTGCAGATAGCAAGTTATTCTGTGTCTGTCTGTATCCTAATCTCTTCTTATAAGAACAGCAGTCATATTGGATTAAAGCCCACCGGTATAACCTTCTTCTATCTTAACTACCTCTTAGGAATCCCTGTCTCCAAATACAGTCACGTCTGAGGGACTATGGGTTAGGATTTTAATGTTTGAATTTTGAAGGGACATAGTTCAGCCCATAACAAAGCATATCCATTAAAAAAAAAATCTCCTATTGCCCTTCTACTTCTATTTTTTTTAATTGAGGCATAATTCACGTACTGTAAAATTCACCCTTTTAAAATGTACAATTATGTTTAATAGGACTCCTTGGGATGAAAGTCTACATATATTTGCTTCCAGAAGGAATCTGAGTTTTCTTAAGTATGGTTTCATGGAAACCCAGTAGGTTTCAGAAAATGATAAAAGGAATTTAGTTGAGACACTGACAAAATTAAGAGGTGCCATGTATTTTTAGCAGTTGAATAGAATTTTTATACATGTATCAAATTTCAAAATGGTGACTTCTATTATTGCCTTTTAATTTGTTACCTCTTCAAACCAATGGTTTATTTAAAACTTGAAATTCATATATAAGAGTTCATTTCCCAACTCAACCAGATTTATTTAAATGATGGTGGAGCATGGCCAAAAAATTCCCCATCCCCCCACAAGCCCTCCGTAATGGGAAGATGGCACCTGAACAGCTTTCTTCCAGAAGGAAGTACACTGAGGCACTCATGTGTGGAACTGAACCCAAATGCCCCTAAGCATTTGTTTCATAATGATAGGTCCCTGTCCCCCAACTAAAATACCTCTTTGTTAAAACGTAGCTTTTTCCTTTCTCTTTGTGTGATTTGTTTGGAGGTTTCCTGTTCTCCTAAATGATAAACTTTGCTTTTTCTATAATAAAAGAAGTAATATATACTTTCTCCAACAGGAAATCAGATAGTCTATACTCCTTACCCCACCAAACACAAATACACATAGGGAAAGAGAGAGATATGTACATTTAAGGAGGATAAATACTCAGCCTATACAATGATTGTAATCTTTTAAAGAAAAATAGGTACATTACATCTACCTGTAGTAATCTTAAAAAAGTTGTCTAATTTTTTAAATGAAATATATACTCCATTTATATTTGCTGTTTGGTTTTATTAACTGTAACATTTCCATATCTGATAACATTTTGCAGAAAAAAAAAAGTTCCACCAAGTAAGTTGCTCTTACTAGAAAATTAGTAAGTCACATCATAATTTTATTGAGAGTAAAATATATTATTGTAATTCACTAGAATTGCCTTTTCCTTGGTCTAGAAACAAGCTATTACATAGCAGCATCCAATTAATATTTCTTTGTATTTTTCCACAGGCTGTTGGTATTCACACAAGAGTAAAAAGGGGCACTTAAATCAGTGCTATTTTTCTTGATGGCTCCATTGATCCAAAGCCCAATGAAGTCAATAGGATTTTGTCTTTAGCAGAAATGTTGCAATGTTGCATTTACATTATCTCCATGGGAAAATACAGCCAAAAAAAAAAAAAATCTCTTAACTGGCCCAAATGGCTCTATTACTTTCAGACACCCAGCCTGGTTTATTTTAAAACATATTAGAGGTTTCACTAATCTTTAAAGCGAAAATAACAATTTTAACATAATTTAAGTAAAGCTTATAATAGTGCTATAATGCATCAAAAACTCGACTTTTTTTGATATTTTATGAGTTTCCTCCCTTTTTTGAAATATTAATTTTCTTTGGCTTCATGTCACCTCGTTTCCTTTAAAATACTGATACCATACTTCCCCAGTACTCCTGGCTGGGAAATAAAAATAAACCAGTCCTGAAGCCTTTCTTCACTGATTGTCAAGGCAGATCTGATTACACTAGAGGCCTTCCTTCAGTTTCAGGACCGAAGCAAATGCTTCTCTATGTGGAACACCAGTTAGAGTGGCACGCATTTCCTCTGATCTGACTCATCGTCACCGCAAGGTGAGACTATAGGAGAAAATAGGAAATATTCAGAGATGTTTTCTTCTTAACAGCTGAAGTCTTAGTCTTCAAATGATTATCCTGAAGGTGTATCACCTCACAAAAACAATCAGGTCCAGAATCCCACCCATAAACAGGTCTCTCATTTAGGCATCTGGGCTGTAGAATTAGACACATTCCATTTTTTTTCTTTCTTTGGAAAAGTTATTTTCTTTGTGTCTGTCTCAGTATCCTAATCTGTATAGCATCTGTAAGGACTGCTGTGAGGATTAACTACAATGAAACTTTTGAAATACTTCACACACAGTAGCTCAAAAAAAAAAAGAAAAAGTTATTTCTAGAATAACTTTACAATTTGTCCTTGCATAGATAAATCTTTTTTTTTTCTTTTTAATGTACAATAGCCCGAACAACTATTGTCACAGCAACATTTGTTTTCCAGAAAGCCCTTGGTTTAGGGTAATTAGATATTTATTAAATATGACAGTCATCTCTTAACATACACAGAGAGTAGACAATATCTGAATTTAGAGGATTAGACTCACTCAAGAAGAGAACACTACGTGTCAAAAAATAACAGAATATAGCAGAAAAGACCTTGTAAGCTGAGTTTGAACCAACATTCTCAGTGTAATCAGCTAGGTCAAAAGAGAAATAAATTTCATTTTTTTAATCTAGAAACATGTCAACACTATTGCTCATATGTTGAGTCATATATTTAATTTTTCTCTGCTTTTGGAAAAAAGTGTTTTGTTTTCTTTATCACTGTACAATATCTCTTCCCTTTTATTTTTTTCATTTTCTTATTTTATTTACTCACCAGATAAGGCACTAGACAGAACTGAATTATGAAGGTTTTTAGAAGGGACCTCAGTCCAATGAGGAAGGCAGATAGATAAACCTACTTCCTTAGTGGGGACATACACATTGTGTCCTACTGTTTGCCATGGTTTTTATTTCTAATTGTTTTGCTTTGTTTCTCAAGTCCCAGTTTAAAAAACAAACAAACAAACAAAGCTGATTCAATTGTGTTTAAATCAGAGAACAAACTCAAGGTCACTTACCCAGTCACATATTACTATTCTAGTGCTTAGTCAAAGGTTAAAATTGATTGAGGCTGTCAGGACAACTATTACCACTCCAAAAAATAAATTTCCAAGGATTCCTTTTCAGATGCTAAGGAACGACAATTAAGTTATCGATGGCACCATTTCCACCCTCAACAACCATCCCATACCTCAATGGGACTCCTATGCGGCCAATGCATGAGGATCCTTATTCCACTCTTACAGTGACTTCTTTCATTAGAGCAAGTTTCTATGCCAATATACCCTATACTAGATATTGAGGAGGCTTTAAAAAAACGAGTACAATTGGACATTTTTTACAGCTTAGCTACATTATGGCTTATATGATCAGTAGTGTTTAAAACAGGCTTTATACCTTTAAAAGTCAATTCCTTTTTATAAGAAAAAAGAGAAGCAAGATAATATTAATGAAATGCCAGTCCAGGCATAATATATCTTATAAGAAAAAGTGAAGACCAAGACAAAGGTCAGCAAATCGTTCTGTAAATTTAGAGCTAGATAGTAAATATTGTAGGTTTTGGGGGCCACACTGTCTCCGTCACAACTATTCCACTTTGCCATTGTAGCATAAAAATAACCACTGGCAACAAATAAATGATTATGCTGTTGTCCAATAAAACTTTATTGATGGACCCTGAAACTGGAATTTCATATAGTTTTTGTGTCTTGCAATATTCTTCTTCACTTAATATTTTTTCAACCAACTTAAACATGTATACACTATCCTTAGCACAGAAGGTAGAATAAAAATAAGAGGCAGGCCAAATTTGGCCACAGGCCCTCCTTTGCCAAAGCTTGACCCGAGATATAAAGAATTTGCCCAGTCTGAACACAATGAGATCCCTCCTTTCAATAGTCTCTTCATCTTACCTACACCTCTTGCTAGTCCTCTAAAGAAGAGAGATACAGACAGTGATGCGAGAACAAATCATGGGGAAATTGGAAAAATTGCAAGAAAACCCCTAAGAACAAAGGGTACATTTCCAAGTTTCAATGCCTCTTTGGACAGATACATAGTCACAATAGTTAAGAGAAATTGGATAGGTTTTAATCTTTGGGTTCAATTTAGTTTGGAATCAGGTGGAGAATAGATAGGAATCAAGTCTGGATCCAGTAGTATGGATTTCAGCAGGAATTACATGTAAGTACAGTTAAACTATAAATTCAGGAACCAGGGTCATCACCTGTCACCTCATTTTTATGCCACCAACATTTTACCCAGCTGCTACCCATGCCTATATTTCCATCATCTCCAACTCAGATTCCCCCCAATTTTTAAAAGCCATATTAAATACCACCTTTCCATGAACACCTTGTTTCCTCCATACAGAAGAAATAGTTTTCCTCTGTCCTTCAAAATCATCTTACATATTAGTGGAGACACATTATTTCTTGAGATATACAAAAGCCAGGTAGCAGTTAAGCCCTTGAGAAAGGACATCCAAGTGGAAATTAGAGGAAATCAGTACACCAGTGTGACAAATCTGGGTTCAGAACATAAGCTGTAGGTAAGTACTGGAAATTGACCTGAGGTCAAAATATCCCAAGGAAGTTACAAGTTAAGGAATGTTTCAATCAATCTGGATGTTCAGACTGCAGGTGTGACAATGCACTAATAGATCTAAGCCAAAGCTACAACTCCAAAATCAACCAGCCTGCAGCCACAGATCCAGAGATTTTGCTCTTACTAGATAGTAAATAGAGGCTATACAGAGACTACAGTACTAGGCCCCAAGTCATGAAAACTGAGAATAGGGTTCCCAACCAAATAAGGAGTAGTAATTACAATCAAAGAACTAGAACAATTATTACTCCTACTGTTAATTACTACTAACAAGAGTCTTGTGGATTTACACCACACCTACCACTAAATTAGGTGTTTTATGTACATTAGATCATTTGATCGTCAAAATAATTTTATAGGGGAGGTACTATTATTAGCCCAAATTTACGTATAAGAAAACTAATCCCAGAGCTTCAGTGTCTCTCCCGAAGTTAAACAGCACTGGTGTGCTGGAGAAACCCAAGTTTCCTATAAGCCAGTGGAATTAGCCAGATAAATCTGCCCAGGAGAGTGAATGAGAACTGAATGTGTGGTTTATCTCTGATTCACCAGTTTTCAGATGCAACTAAAATGAAGCAGTGGAAGTACCTCAATTGTTTGATTTGCCCCAGGTTTTGGCCATGAATCTTCATTTTCTAAATCCTATTTGTAAGAAAGCCTGGAGATTATGATAGCCAATTAAGATTGGCTTAGAAATTACACCAAACAGGGCCTACTAGTTTGTCCAGTGGGAAAGATTGATATACAAATGAAAGGGAACAATTAAGTAACTGGAATTAAAATAAAAACTTAAAAAAAAAAAGAAAGGGAACAAGACAGGGTTTATACATGAGATGGGTGAGGGAAAGTAAGTATCACGGGATGGTTTGCAGATTTCTGGTTTATAACATTAGATGAGTAGCAGAGACTTTTAAATGAGAAGGAATAGTGAATAGTTTTACATTTCTGAAAGATGCTAAGTAACACAAGAACTGAAGAATTAACATTGATAGCAATTCCACTTCTGGGTATTTATCCATGAATACACAATTGAAAACAGTACTTCAAAAAGATATCTGCATCCCCACATTTATTTCAGCACTACGAACAATAACCAAGATATAGAAGCAACCTAGGCATCATCACTGATGGCTGACTGCCTAAAAAATATATACTAAAATATATATAAACACACACACAATGGAATATTATTCGGCCACAAAAAAGAAGGAAGTCTTGCAATTCGTGACAAGGATAGAGCTTGAGAACATTAGGCTAAGTGAAATAAGTCAGACAGAGAATGACAAAAACTGCATGATCTCATTTTTATGTGGAATCTAAAAACAAAAACTCATAAGAAGTTATCAGAAGTGGAGGGTGTGGGATGAGTAAAATGAAAAGGAGTCAAAAAAATTAACATTAACATTGAATTTTTCCAATTAGAAAGTCATTGGTGACCTTGACTTACACTCTTTTAGTGGACTAATTGGGCCAAAATGCAGAAGTAGTGTGGTCGAAAGCAAAATGGGAGTGGAAATAATGAATAAACTCTCAGAAAGAAGTCTCAAGAATCATACCCGAGGCCACATTTTCTCAAAGTGGACAAACAACATTTCCTCAACGTAGACACTACTGAAAGTAAATATGAGGTTCCTAAAATATTTTTTTTTTACAAATAAAAGCATTCAGAACACATACACTAACTCTTCTACAACTGTGATGTCTCAATTTAGATATTAACTCTTCTAGAAAACCGGTGCTAAGACCTACAAGACTAAACCTTGCTAAACCTGCAAGACCATTGGGAACCCCTCTCATGTATTCCTACCACACCCTGTGATTTACAGCAGTTTAATGCATACTATATTTCATTGAAATATCTTATATCTTTTGTCTCCTTCATAAAGATAATAATATTAATGGTTTCATAGTGTTGCTTAAAAAATAACACTTGGCCCATAGGAAGCACCACATAATGTCAGATGCCTGTTATTATCATTTCATCATGATTACTGGCTGAATGTCAACTACCCTGAAGGAGGGATAGTTTTATCCACGTTACCTAGAAGAAGTATGAGTTTTCAATAAATTTTTGTCAGTTGTTGACGAGTGGGGAAGCAAATTTACAAACTATCAGTTAATAAATACTATAAAGATAAAGTTTGACTTTTGAGAGTATTTTCTATTTTCTCAAAAGGAAAACCATTAGTGACATATAGGATTGCAAAGGACAATATTTCTCACTAGAACTATAAAAATCTCTAATGCTTCAAATATCTGTAGAAATTAGGCAAAGGTAGAAGTAGCCATTAAAACATTTAAATTTTTGCCACTAGAACTTACCTTATCATGAGAAAGCTTCTTTCACAGAGTGGAATTTCTAAAACACTTCAAAAAAAAAGTAGGTGGTTTCATGAATATCTTAAGACATAAACCTTCTGAAGAACAATTTGGCAATATTTATCGGAAGACTTAAAAATGCAGCAATTCCTTTCTAGAAACATCCTCAAACAGTAATAAGAACACGAATACATGTTTGTTTTTAAGGATAATTGTAACAACATGATTTGTAATAGTTAAAGACAGTAAACAGGGACACCTGGGTGGCTCAGTCGGTTAAGCATCCAACTTCAGCTCAGGCCGTGATCTCACGGTTCGTGAGGTTAAGCCCCGTGTCAGGGTCTGTGCTGACAGCTCAGAGCCTGGAGCCTGCTTCGGATTCTGTGTCTCCCTCTCTCTCTGCCCCTCCCCCACTTGTGCTCTGTCTCTCTCTCAAAAATAAATAAAAAATGTAAAAAAAAAAATTTAAAGACAGTAAAGAATCTAATGCCAATAATAAGATTAAATAAATTATTCCACATTTGTACTACGAAACACTGAGCAATTATTTAAATTGATATTTTTATGCCATGTTTATTATAATGAAAGATTTTCATGACATGATAGGCTACAAAACAATATGTAAAGAATAATGCCATTTTTGTTTTATCGAGAGTAGCAATAACAATAGGGAAAGACAAAGAGTATTAGTAAAATGGTAAGCCTAAAAGCTGATAATCTTTCTGCAGTACTTCTCTTTGTATTCTATCCATCATCTGATCCTGTCCTTTCTATTTTTTAAATGTTATCTACACTTACCATTCTCTTCATCATTGTGATAATCTTCACTTAGAAATGGCGTTATTTTTCCTGTTTTTGCAGAAAAACTAATAACTGATGTCTCTGTCCCACTGGTACCCTTCTCAAGCCCACACTCCACAGGGAAGGTAAGAGAATGGTCTTTCTTAAATGCCAGTGTGAATAGCGCATGATGTTTTCAAGGCAAAGTCTATACTCTTTGGTGTCACATATTCAACAATTAAAACTATGATCCCGACCTACTTACCTCTGCAACTCATTTCACATGGTTGCTCTGTCCCTTTACCAGGTGAATTCAAACCAAATTGAACTATTGGCATGTTTCCAAAGTTAACCATGGTCACTTCTGTACGACCCAAAGCAAGATGCTTTATCCACCAGAAACAAGTTGTCTCCTTATCTAGTGGCTATTCATCCTTTGTAGATAAAATCATTGCTGTGTAAAATCTAACTGACTATAGGCTGTTTTGCTAATGAAGGCATTCATTTCAATGATAAACCATAGCTCCACATTCAGAAATGGATAAGGGGCATGGAGACTAAAACTTCAAGGGCTCTGTGTGCTTTTCCATGAAGCTAAACAAGAACCAAAATGAATCAAGCAAATAACCCTTTACTGAATGAACTCAACACATTTCTGATCCTTTGGGTAGGCAAAGAGAGTCCTTATTTGAGAAGGATATTGAGAGTCGATTGTTTTGTATAACATCAAATGTTGATTTGCACTTAGAACCGATAGGACTGGCCAGAAATTGGAGAAGGGAGTCTTGAGAGAAAAATGGAGGTGAGCACTATTGCAGAAGGCCAGAACCGATGGAGGAGACTGACCAGTGAGAAACTGCCAGGTCAGAGTGACCATAGTAGAGGTGGTTGTGTTCTACTTATATCCCCTCTGACAAGAAGATGCAGGTGCTCCCACCCCCACCCCCACCTCTGTGAGCATTGGCTGCTAACAGCTCACAGCGGCACCCTTCTTCTGAAAATCACCTCTTAATTATGGTAGCACCAATACAGAAATGCCTGGGAAGATATACCCTCCTCTCAGAGGTAGCCTGCAGCTGACTAGCACAGAGGTACAAAAAGACTGGTCCTTTGTCCTCAGCAAGGACAGTAGTGTAGTACCATTTTGGTTCTAGACCTCACTATGGGGTCAGTTGAATCCATGTTTTTGCCTAGCTTTTCCCTTTGTCCTATGTCTTCTTTCCCTATGTCCCTTGCTTCTTTCCTGTACAAATTACACTGGAGCCTCTCCCTAATAAATCATTGCCCAGGAAACCTTGTCTCAGGCTCCACTCCTAAGGAACCCAGCCCAAAATAGCGGCCTATGACTTTTCAAGGCTAAGAATGTGAAATACCAAATTTTAAGATGTTTTTATTGCAGAGATGAAAACTCTTCCACTGACCTCATCTTATGAAGATTGTGCTACACACACATACCCATCAAAAGGCACCCTACAAAAATGCCTTCTATAAGTTTTCAGAGGAAATTGAAGATAAATGGCCAAGTTCCACATAGGGTTGGCACAAAACAGAAGGAAGAAAATAGCTACAGTGAAATAGTTCACTGGAGTTAGGAACTCAAAACCAACTAAAAGCACTGGGAATTCATGAAAATTATAGGGAGGGGAAGACTTCACCCAGAAAATGGGAATTGTAGCACATGCATATTGATACTTTCCCCCATATCCCTTAGGCTCACCTCAATTTATCTGCTGCTAGTTCCCAGCATCCTTGCAGCATATGGCTCTTTTAGTCTATCTGAGGGCTTTCTCTAGTACCGCAGAAGCTTGTTCCACCACACACAGGTGAAACCAAGAAGTGCAAGGGAGATAAAGTTCCAAGAGGCAATACTCAACCAAAAAGGGGATGGATAAATACCCTGGCCTCCCTGGCCGAATAGGCGCTCCAAGAATCACCAATAGGACTAAGTCTCAGGTGTCCATACTAATTAACTCATTAACACATGCTCTATTGTTTTTTTTTCTCCCCATTCCTGTCTCATTTCTTCCACTCCGTCACTTGTGCTTCTCGGAATTACCTCCCTAATTTATTTAGGAGGTAATAATAAATTACTGTACCCAAATCCTTGTGTCAGTGTTTTGGGAGAAAATAAAATTTAGGTAGAAATCAAGCCAGTTTTATTTAAATGTGTATTTCCTTGAAGAATTAATTTAAATATCACTTCTCTAGGAAGATTTCTATAGCCTGCTCTCTTCAAAACCTGTGCTTCCTTATTACTCCATGAATAAGTCTAATACATTGGAATAATGTGTGTGTTCTCTCAAGGATTGTGAGTTCCTTGAAGTTAGGAACGGTGTTTTATATCCATCTATATCCTCAGTGCCAAAAGCAGTGCCATTAATTTTGATGACTGTTCCAGTTAGAATTATTTCTTCTGTTAATAACAACTTAAGCCATAAAAGGAGTAGGGGGAGGATTTATTGTATTAAATAAGTAAGGAGTCCAGGCGTAGATATTCAGGCTTATTTTCATTCAAGGCTCAGCTGACAAATGATGGCACCAAAAGTCATTTTCTTTACTTCTTTGGAGATGCTACGTTGAAGTTGGCTCCATTTTCCACCTGATTTCACAAAGACTGCAACAGCAGTAGTTACTAATCTTCTAAGGTACATATCCAAAGAGAAAAACAAAGACTCTTTATCCTAGCACACCCAGAAGAAACATCATTGCATCTTACTGACACTCAGATCACACGACCATCCCTGGCCAATCACTATAGCCATAGGAATGCCATGTGTTAATTGGCTGAGATCTGTGTCGCTTACTTCATGGTTGAACTGGAGGAAGAGCCCCACATAACGCAAAGGACTGAAAAGGGATTGGAGATATTTCCTGGAGGAAAATCGGAAAGTTGTTAGCAGAAGAGAGGAAAATATATGCTAGAAAGCAAATAATAGATGTTTAACTGCAATAAAATAAAAAATGATGAATGGTATTATATTGCAATACCACAGAATTTCTCTGTGATTTCCGCAATTGTATATCATATTTGTATGTGTGTGTGTGTGTGTATACATATGTACATATATACATGTATATATATGCATATGTACATATATATCACTTTACATAATAATATGTATAAAGTGGCAAACTAAAAGAATCATTTTAGTCTGGAAAGTTCTATCTTGCTTGATTAGAGCTTTCTTTGTTTCCTTACTCAGGCTCAGTGCTATCGTCTGCTTGAGTGGATAGGAACATTTGTTTTAATAAAAACTTGCTTAATACTTGGAACTATGACAACATATTTAAATTTATTTCTCGGACAAGACTGGGTGTAACCTCCAGGGAATAGATTTGCCCCATTAACTAGAGCTCTCATCGACTTCAAATATGGAGAGAGTTGATGTTCTGAGAATGAGTGTTAATAGGTGCTGAAAGAATGGGCACAATTTAATGTTTATAACAAATACAGGAGACTATAATGTGAAAATGTGTCCAGGGAAATCCAACACTTCTTCTGTGGTGTGTATTCTACCAGTTAGAGCATTAGAGAAATTAGTATTGTAGTTAAAGTGGAAAATAAAATCTCACCTTAGTTATAGTCCCATTCTTTAGATTTCAAAATTAAATGAAAAATTCTTATTGGATAAAATAGTATTCAACTACACTATAATCTCATGAGATTCTTGTGGACATGGAGAGAAAATGGCAATTAAAAAAAAAAAAAAACAAACACCGGGGATAATATACATTGGATTTGTTAAAGAAAGACTTACAAAAACAATCCTAAACAATAAAGAAATCCCTTTAAATAGCAAGAGGCCTAGTACAGTTTAGGCCATGTATTATTCTTATATTTTTCATATATATATTCTTTTCAGAAATGTATCCTAAAATACCCAAAAGTGAGAGTAATGAAAGAAAACTTAGCCTGTTTTATGAGTTTCACTCATGTCTCCTTTTTCTTCACCCCATAAGTGCTGGTAAGCCTTCCCACACATTCCTGGAGTGCAAAGCTGGGTCTGGCACTTTCTGATTCCATATGCTTCTATGCACTAAAAATCAGTAAGGATGAAGCTTTATCATCTTCCGCATAAATTAGGGGTGTGATTTGCCAATATGACTGGGCACTAGTCCAGCTGTCTTGAAAAATCAAGAAAAGGAAGTGAAGAAAGTTGTTTTTTTTTTTTTTCTATCTCAACCTGGGAAGGGAAGACACAAGTTCAAACTAAATGGAATCATTTAGTATTTCAGACCCAAAGTACTAAAGTATCTGTGACTTTATGGGAGAAGGAAGAGATCCTTGCTTAAGTTATGGCCACTGCTGGAGATCATTTGATGATATAGTCTATGCCTTGTCAAGGATATTGCCAAATTTTAAACCCAGGTTTCTTGGTCATTGAGCAGAGTAGGGTGCAGAAAGTGAAGGAGGAATGTTCGAGATACAGCATCATTCTCCCTTTGGTTTTTGTATTCCTTAAGCATTATGCCCAAATATATGCATATAAAACTTAGGTAACCTATCACATGAAGAGTCAAATATAGCTGTCATTGAGGACGAAGTCCTAGATATGGAGCACAGGAGAGCTCTAAACCAGGAGAACCCAGAGTTGCGGGCACAGAAAAAAAAAGCTAGTATATTACTAAATATAACACTGAGAAAAGCTGTTCTCATCGCCAATATTTTATTCATGGACCTAGGAATCCTAACTTTGGAAGAAACAACACCATATTATACCAGTGAATCAATCACTGACTCCGAGCATATACTATAGCCTACAGGACATAATTCCAGCTAGAAAGTGCTGCCACACAGCTGATTGTTCCAAAAAAAAAGCCATTTAACTCATCTATCAGGTCATCTGTGTTCCAGTGATGGGGAACATGATAAGATCAGTTAATTCCATAGGCATGAACCAATCTCATATTTTACTTCTTGTAAAATGAATTCCCATGTCAAAAGCAATGCTGTGTGAGTTACCTTGACAGTGAATAAAGGCAGTCTAAATATTCATGGATGGTAGGTTTTGTAGAAGCATTTTGGGCAGGGGTATAAAGTGTATATTGAAAATATTCCAAAAAGAAAAAAAAAGAAAAAAAAAGAAAAAAAAAAAAGCACTGAGCTTTCCACAATGGAAGTGATCAAATGCAATCAGTTTTCCATAGGTAACTGATCCTCCTGAGGAATAATGCCATATTGGAGCTAAATGTTGGCCCCTGCTATCGGCAGGTAGGGCACTCAGCAACAGCTCTAACCATATTGGTTTCAGTGAGTAAAAATCCAGTTTGCTGAACCCATAATGATTTTATTAATGCATCTATTGGGCAAGAACAAGGTAATGGGTGAAAGAGGATGACTGACATTCACAGAACAAGTGATCTTAACCACCTGATTATTAAGATTCTCCTTTGTTAAGAGTACTCTTTACTGAGCATTCACTGGGGATACAAATATCTTCATACTCTGTGCCCACATGGAGACATTCATCCATATACCACTTATGCAGACCACCTCAAGACCAGTTTTCCAATCGTGTTCCCTCTAAACCAAACTATTAGTCATTTCAGATAGTGTCAGCATGTCATACAGGAATATATGTAATCCAGGACCAGAAATATTCTTCCTCACTATATCGGTCATAAGGAACCTCCCATTAAATAACCATAAGTGTGGGATGAGAAAAAAATTTAAAAGTGTAGAAGCAATAGACACTATGAGAATCTGTGTCACTTGTAAATGCAACTCGCTTATGCCTTTAGGACTTGCTCAAGCCTGATCTCATATAAACCACTACCACTTAATGGTGGAATAAAGCACCACGTACTCAAATTTATGGCTTAATAAGTCAGACAACACCTGACTTTTCTGATGGTCAGATCGGGTTACATGATAACTTGATAACCCATGACAGTAGTTCAGGCTCTTCTAGGACCCAGTAGCAAGCTAGAAGTTTCTCGAAAATAGAATTGTCATCTGAAAAGGGTGGCTTGGCATATTCCAAAATCCTAAATGTTTGCACTGTGATTTACCTATAGGTCCTGATAAAAATTCCGTAAAACTTTTCTGTCTGCCACAGACATTTTAAGTACCATTAGCTCTGCCGGGTCATATGGTCCATGCACCTGAATCTTTCTCTGGGCCCCACTAAAAATTGCAACCTTTCCAGTTATTCAATAGTGAGATCTATGTTATCTATATAATCTAAAGAAGCTCTTGAGATAGAGACATTGAGCTTGTTTTTCCACAGAAGTTGCCAGACACAGCAACCTGTCCTTATCTTGGAATGACATATCTTAACACACCCCAGACCATTTTCCTGAGGTACGCTCCTTTAAAATTTTGTGGAAATACAATTACCCTCTGATACACATGTATCCTGCCAAGATGTCTAGAGCAGTTACTACTTTCTGTTCATCAGGTACAAGCATTGATGTAGTGGAGGAGTAGGATGTTTGATGAAATGCAGAGACAATCAGAGTCCCTACAGACTGGTTACGGCCGAGAGCTGGAAGGTTGCCATAGCCCTGGAAGTAGGATGGGGAAGGTGCATTGCTCGCCATGCCAAATGAAAATACACTGTTTTAGGGGGTCTTTAGTAACAGGTAGGAAGACAAAAACGTGCACCAAATCAATAACTGTGTAATAGAGGATGTTTTGATCTGCTCCAGTGAAGAAACTGTATCTTAAACAGCTGCTGCAATTGATTTACCAGATGATTAATTAATTCTCTAACATCTGTCTTCTTCTGCACAGGCCAAATAGGAGAGGTGATTTGGGAATTTATTAGAAATGATCGTTTCTACAATCTTAAGTTTCTTATGGTGGCACTAGTCTTGAAACCCTTCCGAGAATGAGGTGTTGCCATTGGTTTACTATTTTTGTAGCTATAGGTTATTCTAGAGGCTTTCTCAAGTCAAGGAACCAATATAAGTATTCTGGCAATTTTTTGGTATGTCTATTTCAATTAGGCATTCTGTAACTGGGAAACAGCCACACAGTGTATTTGGGGATAACCCTGCATGAGACAAAAACAACCTAAACCTTATTAATATTCTGATCTCCAAAACTCTCCCATCTAATTGATGGGTCACAGTGGCATTTTGTGTCTCTAAGAATTATTAGCAGTTCAGAGCCAGTTTCAAGCAATACCTGAATTGTATGATGACTTTCCCTTTCTTAAGGCACCTGTCACCCTTAAAAAATGGCCAAAGATTCTTTTGGGGAAAGCTAGAGAAAGATATACTGGATGAGTTTATATGCAAACTATCCAGCTAGAGCCACACCTGCTTTATCTGACCTACGTACATCAGGAGGC
Organism: Panthera uncia; assembly: GCF_023721935.1. Taxonomy (NCBI): domain Eukaryota; kingdom Metazoa; phylum Chordata; class Mammalia; order Carnivora; family Felidae; genus Panthera; species Panthera uncia. Next base: position 46,215,837 of record NC_064812.1, on the reverse strand, counting down.
AGTACTCCTCTGCCTTAATCATCCCAGGCTCAGATACCAGACAACTACAACTCACCCTTAGAGTTTAGAGCCCACTGAAATTATTCCAGCTAGCCAGTCCTCAACTGTTTACATTGCACTGCTTTGCCTTTCCCACAGAAACCCCAATAAAGGCTCTGGCCTAAACCTATCACTAGCTTCTGCTTCCCAGTCAAAACTTGGTGTTCCTCCCGTGGCTCTGTGTGGCAAGCTGTGACTCTTATTTCTGGGGGAACTGTGAGTAACATTAAGCTTTTAATGGCATTGACCTCTTTGCAACTTCACTCAGTCTCCTTCATAAATTAAGAGCTGGGCACAAAATACACTGTAAGTGTGAACTGGCACGGGAGTGGTAAATGATTCTTCATTCTGACGATCCAAGTCAAACTTCTATTCACCGGACATAGAGCTTTTCCATCAATTACAAATCAAGTAAGACTTGAATAATGTGCCCGTATATTGCAGTCTTGGGGATGCCGTGATCAACTAGCTAAAGACGATTGTCTCTGTGGTTGAAATCCACTTCCTGATTACCTGATTACCACTTCAAATGTGCTACTCACAGTAATTCCACCTATGTTGTCTCAGTTAAGTGCTATCACTTGGCCTCTGCCACCTTGACACCCCATCATCCCAGCTGAATTCAGAGATCCTGTTTTGATGGCACCACTTCTTACTGTCATTCTTGGCCTGCAGGGAAAAGCTACTGTAGAGGTTTTTAAAGACAATGGTCCTCCTTTCATCAATGTACTTCTCAAAGCCTTCCTAAGAGAAATGTCTTCTAGACATATATAGGTAGGTGAGCCAGTCTTATGAGGTAAATATAACCCCTCATTCAAATATCTATAAGCCTTTCCATAGTGTCCTCTATAGGATATCAAAAGAATTCTGGCAACTCAACTTCATTTTAGTCAACTAACCAAGCCCAAAGTTGGAACTACTTACCAGCCACGCAAAGTACACTGAATGAGAATCTCTGCTTAGTGAACAAAACTCAATATATTCAAATTGACCCAACATTATATTCTCCCACCCTGATCCAATACCTTTTCAATCCACTTCCATACATATTCCCAGATTTCATTATATATGAATATAAATCGTATAAATTATTTTGGTGCGTATAGCAGTTCTTTTTCATATCATAATTTTCCTCTGATCCCCAGAAGCATGCCAGAATCTGAGTCTTGCCATGGATCTAGAAAGAAGGAAGCAGAAGTGGTGAGGTATCTTTAAGGAGGAGATCAGCATTATCTGGCAAATTAAGTTCCTCAGGCTAGGACAGTTAAGTTCTTCAGTCAAGGGGAGAATAATTTTCCCAGACTTGGGACAAAAGGTGCTTCTACTGGCAGATGAAGCTCAATAAAATGTAAAGATTCAAGTTCCTCTACATCGTCAAAACCAGCCCATGTATCTCCATCCCAATATTCATGGCCCTACTCCTTCCCAGTCAATGCATTAATTCTAATATAAGAAACCCTGAGAGATTAGATTTAATTGTAATTCAGCTACTCTGCACATTAGACTTTGATCGTCAGAAATTTTGTAGGAAATATGGATTTTTCTTAGAGCATTCGTAGAAGCTTTCTAATCCATTACCCAAACTTTGATTTGGGAATTTAAAACCCTGAGCTCATTTTCATTCTCCACGGTTTCTAACACACTTAGAACCAACCAGCCAACCATTATATTTATTTTTATTAGAAGTATTCTATAGCAGCAACTACTTGGTGACTCAAAGCCTTTTTTTCTATAGTCGTTTGATTATAAGTGAAACCACAGGTGATAATTTAGGAAACCATTTTACCACAACATGTCATGGACTGTAGGTGTCCCCTTTGCTATTGGCAGCAAGAACATCAATGTCTTTAAATCTAATAAGGCCAGAGAATCAATTATAAATTATCATCTTTGGGGCGCCTGGGTGGTTCAGTCAGTGAAGCGTCCGACTTCGGCTCAGGTCATGATCTTGCAGTTTGTGAGTTCTAGTTCTGCAACGGGCTCTGTGCTGACAGCTCAGAGCCTATAGTCTGCTTCAGATTCTGTGTCTTCCTCTCTCTGCCCCTCCCCTGCTCATGCTCTGTCTCTCAAAAATAAATAAATGTTAAAAAAAATTTAAAAAAAATAATCATCTTTAATGGTCTGTTTTCTCAGAACCAATTCTGATACCAATAATTGTAGTAATCAGTATTCAATCATGAAAGTAGAACATATATGACTCATTTGGAATAAGAGATTTATTATAGGAATAAGATTCTATGCAATTGTTGAAACTGAGGACACAAGTTGCAGGATTAGAGAAAGAGACTTTTGGAAGCACTGATGGGAATAGACAAATTGGAGTTCTCTGAGAAATCCAGGTCTGGTATATCCAGCTCCTAAAATGGGACCACAAGGATAGACGGTAGAAGAGAGAATGGAAGCCTTTTGATTTTGTATTTGTTGTCAGTCTGGAATCTCTATTGTTCAGGAATGGCATTTGTAATGGAGTTCTTAATATGTACAAGGGACTTGAGGTCACATTTGCAAAACTGTCATTATTAGTGACAATGAAGACCTCTAGCTCATAATGGCTCCTGCTTCCCTTCCACCTTCCAAATATCACAAAAATTTCTCTTTGGGCCAACTTTAACTTATAACCATATGGAAAAAGGAATTCTGGGAAATATAGTTTCAGCTTAGCCAAGTTGACAGTATAAAAATACCACAGCATATTTTCCATATTTAAATCCTATTAGACTTAAATCATGTGCCATTGGTATTAAATCATGGGCCTGTTGGCTTTTAAGTTACGTGCCAACTCTGACTAAAGAAAAATGGTATGGATTATGAGTTTTTTTGGTTGCAAGCCACAAATATTGGCTCTGGCTAACTTGTGCAAAAAGAGAAAAAAAAAAACCTTATTGGAATAATATTACTGGGAAACTCACTATTTTAATGGGAATGCTAGAGAAGATGGTTTGAAATTTAAAAATATTTTTAAAAACAAAAAGAAAGCAGGAAAGCAGCAGGTAACTCTCTACTGCCTCATGTAGCTTTCTTGTCTGAGAGGAATGTACAGTTTTGCTTTTTTTTTTTTTTTTTTTTTTTTTTTTTGGCATGGGGATGGGGGTTGTTGCTCTTGATTTTGTTTTCTTGTTTTTTAAATCCCAAATAGCTCTGCTCAAGATTCTAACTCCTTGGAAAGAATGTTTTTGTCTAATTAGGCTTAGATCACATGTTCACTTCTTGGTACTATTGAGAGTATAAGATCTGGCAAAAGTATCCTGCCACAGCCTTCAGGAAGCTCTTCATACTTCATAACTAAATTGTTTTATATAGTTTATGGTTTTACCCACTTTGTGCAAAATGGTGGCAAGGTAACTCCTCATAAGGAAATAGGACTGATGCTAAGAAGGAGGAATAGTTATGGATCAACCAAAAGCTTCTAATGAATACTTCCTAATAAGGGCTTTGAGGCAATGTGCAGAACGAGCAAAAAATTGCATATGATCTATCAGCACTGGCTTTCACAGTTGCAAGAAAGAATACTAATAGCAAGATGGCTGAACATTTTGCCAACAACCCTTGGTTTTGATATAGCCTCTTCAATTCACAAGACAGCTGAAAGAAGGTTATGATTACTGAATAGAGAATGTTCAAACACTTCCTCTGCCAGACTTTGAAGGCCTGTCATAATCTAGATCCAGGTTTATTTTCATTATTTCAATCTTACATTCCACCTGTGGCACATCAGCCCATGGTGGAGAAAGCGATCCTTCAGAGTTGGGCAAAACTGGATTTGAACACCATCTTCACTCTGTGACAGCTGTGTGGACTTTAATATTTTCTTAAAATTTTTGGCATCCGGTGTCCTCAGCTATCCACTTGATAGTGTCAGTGACAGAATTAAGTGGAAAATCAAGCTAACAAACACAGTGTCAGAGTCAACATGGCGCTTAGTGCACAGGGAACATTCCATATACACTAACTCTTTCTGCCTTTGCTCCCATAGTACCCCTTTCTTAAAAATCTTCTGTTACTTTTACCTAATTGAATCATGCACTCAAAATACAGCTCAAATGTTATCCTTTTCTTGAAATTTTCCAAACAACATAAAGTTTTCAACCTCCATATAGCTTCTTATATGTTATATAGTATTTATCTATAACTTATAGATAAACACCATATAACTTCACATATAAGTGCAACATTAGGCACTTCATTATCTCTTTATTTTTAAGTTGTTATTAATTAATTATTTTATGCATTATAGCATCTCCATGCTGGGTCATTATAATTATGAATATCCAAAACCTTCTTAACACTCAACATGTGAATGTTTTTCCTATTTGCTATTTACTATTTGCCAGGTTCTGGCTTGGAAATTGGTAGCACAAAAATAAATAAGGCACTATTGGTGCTTACTAGACACTCACAGCCTAATGGGGGAGATGACTAGGCAAATAGTCAAAATCAAGAAATATTCAAGCATCTACAAAAGAAGAAAAAAAATTACTGTTGGAAAAACTGTAAATAATTTACTATGACTGGAAGGTAGAGTGAGAAAGGGAAACAGCAAGATAAGAGATTAGAGAGGCCAACCAAGGAGCCATCATAAAAGGCCTTCTATATCACCCAAAAGGTTAAGACTTTATCTTAAACTCAGTGAAGAAACACTGAGGAAATTCAGCCAGAAAGAGTTATAATACGTATCCACAAAAACAATAAGAAGAATAACCATAGTAATAGCAGCAACCAAATACTGAGCACCATTTAATGCAAGCACTGTACAAGATAGATAACTTATTTAATTCTCAAGACAATGCTCTGATGTAGGTATTATAGTCCCAATTTACCAATGAGGAAATTGAGGCTTAGAAAGGTTAAACAGCTTGCCCAAAGTTACAGTTAGTAAGTATTGGAACGGGTTATAAATCCATGTCTGTCTCATTCAAGAACCCACAATCTTAACCACAATGTTAAGATTTATGTTTTAGAAAGATCACTTTGGCAGCAGTGTAGAGAACTGATTGAAGGAGGCCAAACCTAGAGGCAAAGACTCCACTTATGACTACTGCACAAATACAGCTTTAAAAGGTTAAAACCCCATTTCCAGAGATAGTAGCACAGATAGAGAGAAAGAGATGAATTTAATAAATGTGAAGGAGATTTCACAGGCAAGAGTTAGTAACTGGCCAGATATGGGGATGAGAAAGAAAAATCAAAGGTAATAACCAAGTAACTGAGTTGATGTTGTATCATCAATATACACTGTTTGGGATAGAGAAATTGAAAGATAATGAAATAAGTCTGAGGTGGGGCAAATGCAAGATGGCAAAAGTCAGTGTTGAGATTGTGGCACTTCGAGAAAATTCATATCAAAGTAGGTATCTAGGAAGAGATCTGACAGGCCTCAGGACATAAGTTGTGGACGCAGCCGTGGAGCTAGAAAAAAATGAACTCAGGGAGAATCTATAGAGTAAATAAGATAATGAAATGAAGATATAAAACATTTGAAACATTAATATTTGAATGTATTTTGGGTACAAGATGAAAGTTTAGCAAAAACTGAGAAGGAACTTCCACAGGATTATGAATATAACCAGAATAGTTTTTTAAAGTAGGAGTTGCAAATAATTTGAAAAGTTGTAAATAATGGCGAAAGCCACAGAAAATAACTTTTCAATTCTTCATGGAAGAGTTACAGGTGATTTTATATTATTCTTTATAAGTTACTTAAGTATATTTTTAAAAATACAAATTTTTCAATCGTAGAATGAAGCATTTCTCATAAAAGTTAGCAACAAGATCACTAGTGTTCATGCAAGAGAAGATTCATTGAAGTGCACTGAAGACACAAAGACACATGGCAATTGATGGAGGAAAGGAAGAGAACAAAAGCACAGTTATTTTTTAAACTAAATAGAAAGGAGAAAGAGAGAGACAGGGTAAGAGATGGTCAAGAGTATCTAAAATGTACAAAGAGTGAGTTTTGTGTTTAAGATGAGAAACACTTGAACATACTTATATTGTTAAAGAATAAAAGGCTGGCAGATAGAAAAAACAAAGCTGCATCGCTCTGCTTGCCAGCCAAGAGAGAGCAATCTCACTCAAGAAATGCATTCGAATGAGACTTCCCTAACTGAAAACAGAAGGTAGAAGGGGGAGTCGGTTCTGTATTAGGAGGAATTCTAAGAATGAGGAGAACATTGTCAAGCATCCCTTGGGTTTGGTCATACTCTGTTATATTTAACGAAAATATGGGCATGATAGAAAGGCTCTATCAAGGTCAGAACCAAGTAGGGACACTCTCCCCCGAGCATGCTTGGAATTGGCAACTTTTCCTTTAACACTATGCTGAGGAGCCAGATTTACTAGATATGAAGAGGTAGAAGACAGCAGAAAAAGAAGCTGACTAACGGAGCCAGATTCCTGGCCAGAAGCTTTTCAGTGGATTGGACAAGAAGTTGAGAAATTTTCCTTTTGATAGCCTCTATTCTCTCTGTGAAGTAAGAAATTAGACCCTTCATTGGAAGGAAGGAAAATGTAAAGATAATGTCTGATAAGATTAGGATAACAAATACATTCCAGTTTGCCTGGGAATTGCCTGGCTTTTGTACTAAAAATCAATGTCCTCGAACCCTCTAGTCTAGTCTTGGGTAAAGTAGGACACTGGTCATCCCAGATGAGATTGTCATCAGTTATAGTTGTTGAAGAGAATGAAGAAATAATTAGAAGATAAACTAATAATAAATAATGATAAATAATTAGAATCTAACTAAGGCTGGAGATCAATGATTTATAATCATTCCAATGCATTTAGTCCTGTGATTTAGCAATTTCCTGTGCTCAGGTCTGTTTCAATGCATCCCAAATGGTGGAATAGAAAGGCAAATATTTTCAAGAGCTTTAAACACCAAATATCCTTGTTGTTTCTAACTTCTGTACTTCCTGAAGACGAGGTAGGACGAGCTGGGGCACTCAGAGGGAATGAAAGTAGATTTAGAAATTCTGGTGTTCTGTCTTGCCTAAAGGGAAAGGTTCTCATGGGACTCTCTGATGCCATGCTGGCCCTAGAATTTCAATTTATGTTTTCCAAAATGATAAATCACTTATTTCTTCCTCCCATAGGAAGCAAAGCCAGATGAGACCGGTTTTAAAGACTCCAATACTATTGTGTTATTGCCAACGGAGTAGATAAAGAAAGAAAAATAAATCTTCCTCTGTCTTTAAATCAGAAGTAGAGAACAGAAGGACATTTTAGCAGAGAGGCCTAACATTTCAAGATATATGACTGCATCTCTGAGTCAAAACTGCTTGAGGTCATCAGGCATGGTTTTAAAACCTAGCTGTGTGTCTGAACCACCTATGGAGCTTCTTAAACAATTACAGGTGCCCAGGTGCACCTCAGACTTCCTGCAGAATCTCCGGGGGCTAGGCCTTGAAATCAATACTTGCAGCAGGCTTCCTTGGAGTGGTTCTGATAGACCACCAGTATCAGCGTCAAGAGATCTAGGGCAAGATCCAGAACAACATGCAACACTTGAAAGCTGCAATGGGAGCTCTATGAAAGTTTCTGTCCCTAGAGATGGCCCACTCATAAAAGAAAAATAAATTAGAACCATCCTCGAAACGCACTTGAAATAGATTTCTCTTCCCTAATCCTTTTTTTTTTTTTTACAATGGGTTTCATTTTCTCATACATAACTGATCAACACTATTTTTAGTTTTGCTCTTTCAGTGGCAAGGAATGGAGACTAATTTAATCTGCCTCAAGAAGATGAGAGTTTATTTTAGGAATATATGTAGACTAGGCCTGGAACTAGACAACACTGAGGAACTAAATCTAAAGCATTAGCTCTAGGGACCAACTATATAAGATTGCTCTCTAGGGGCAGAGAAACAAAGAGCTATGTGACATAAAATGTACCTCCCTAGAAACAGAGCTTTTGAAACGGGTAGTTTTCATTAGAAGGGGATGTGGGTAGTGGGGTGCAGTGTGCATTTCTAGCACAGATATCTATGCTGTTTTTGTAAAATATTTTTTTACAGTAGAAAACTGAATCATGTTTCCATCTATGTCTTTATAAATACTTGAAGACTGTGTTTGTTTTTATTTTTATTTTTTTCCTAAATGTGCATCAGATTCACTTTATCCCACATGCATCACTCCTGCTGGGACAATGAGAGCTCTTTTGACAAAATCTTTAAAAATTTCCCATTCAAGAGACTATACTTAAGCAAATCAAACTTACTGGAACGTCTGAGGCATATGCCCAGGTAGATTGTAAAGTACTTGAAGTCAGATTCCTCCCCTACTTCCCCTAAACACATAACTATATGACTAGCACAGCCAGACCAGACAACCTCTTAGGATTTTAGAAATGATAAAGGAAAGCCATAGACACTAACCCACCCACTGTAATGGTGAAGGATGACTATAAAACAAGTCTTCTGTCTCCATAATGGCTTCCTACTCCAAATTACCCATAGAATGAAAATTGATTTGAGTAAGACTCCAAACTTATAGGGCTTCAAACTAATCATATAGTAATTTTAGATTTGAGGGCAAAGAGATTTTAATAAAATATTATTTGATCCAAATTCTCTGAAATACAACTAAAAACATTGATTTGTTTGCTTTGTTAAATGGCTGAAAAATTACAAGCTCAAGTAATTTTGTACTATCTACAGATTAATATACAGATTAACTTTTTGGCTTGTTCTTTAGGCAGTTCCCCTTACATTGTTATTGCTTGAATCTGTTTACTCCCCTAGTTCTTTATCCTAATATCCTCTCAGAAAGCCAAAATATTCTGCCAAATTCAACCTAAAGTCATGTCTTCAACAAATTACTATTGGGCCTATGAATGAGGTAATAATGCTGAATATGGTCTGTGCTCTCCAGGTACTAGCTGTTGATTTGTTGGGAAAACAAACACATAAACAGGTAGCTACATTACAATGTGAAATGTACAATGCTGGGTATTGTAACAGCACTGTAGAGGGGACACTTGCCCCAACGTGCAGAGGTCAGAGAAAGCTTCCAGAGGTATGTGACATAGAACTGAATCACAAGACTTTTTTCTGCTCGGTCCCTAACCTGTGTTAACAGCCTTGTGTCTTTATCGCCATCAGCAAATCCTGGTAAATACATCTTGATTCCATAAATTTCTATAAACTACCATTATTTCTTACCTAGACTACTATAATAGCCTCCTGCCTATTTTTCCCAATTGCATTTTTTATTGCTACATATTTATTTTCCACATGGCATCCAGAGTAATCAATAAAATCATGCTACATGTTTGTTGAATTCTATCATGACTTCCCATCACATTTCAGATAGCAACCAAATGTCTTCCTGCAGCTGAAAATCTCATAGATTAATTTGGGCCTGCGTGTGTCTTTCCAGTCTTCTTTCCATTTTCCTTCCTCACTACCCTCCAGTCCCACTGACTTTCTTTCAGTCTCTCAAACAAAAGTTCTATATCCCTTCAGGGGATATGCCATTTGCCCTGTTTGAGACACTCTTTCTCCTCTCAGCCTCTTTTTTCCTCAGGCTACTTTTCAATTTTCAGGTCTGAAGGTAAATCCCTCCCCTTCAGAGATTTCTGATTATCTAAAGTAGACTTCCCTTGTATTCTGCCTCCAACCTTTGTTTATATCTTCATAGCACCTATTACCACTTGAAACAGTATATTCATAGCTTGTTTATTACTTGCTGTCTGTCTCCTCACCAGGTTGTAATTTGCTCCATAAAGGCACAGACCAAATCTATTTCATTCACCATTGTACTCCTAGAATATGGCATTAGAACTAGGCATTCATTAAGTTTTTGCTGCATGAGTGAATGAGTAAATTCATGCACTTTTGATTCAGCAAACCTTTGACCACTCACTATTTTTTAGTTGACTTCACTCATGCTCCCACCTCTCTCATGAATACCCTCCACCCAGGCACTGCTTCTGCCGATTGTTGGGGACCAATTCAGAATTCCACTTCCTTCATGAAATCTTCCCTAATTTCGCCAACACCACTCATCACTCTTTTCTATGAACTGTGCATAGGATTTCTGCTTCTTTTGTGCCTGTTTGCATCATAAATTTTTGTGTACTTGTCTATTTCTCTTACTAGATCATAAGTCCATTAAAGCCAGGAACAATGTCTCTGTCACTTTGAATCGACCATAGCACCAGTTTATCTTTACCAGCAGTGACAACTCTGTAATGGTGATAAGTAGGTCAACTAATAAAATAATTTTGGGATAAGTTAAAAAGAGAGACCTTTCTGGAAGTAGAATTTAAAGATGGAACTTAATATGGCTCCAGAATCATTTATTATAGGTCTTAGGTGAGCTTTTGTCACTTCTTATGTTTTGTATTCACTCTTAATATTGGTATCTCGATCACACTGTGTCCTTTTTCAGTGAAGCTGTCAAAACCCATCTGGCTGGTCAGCAAAATGTTGGTGCTGCTGTGACACCTTGTCAACAATGACACTCTCCATACCTGCCATATAAAAAATAAAATAAAATAAAATTAGTGTGTTATACAAAAAGGAGAATCGCGTCAAGAGTAATATGAAGGAGTTGTTACGAAGAAGACTTTCTGTAGTATCTGGGAACAGCCCAAGATAGACAATATTCTATAAATTCCTATGACCAGTTCCACATAATTTGTTTTCGCATAAACACTGAACTCAAACCCAGGTTTCGATAACTAGAGACGCTAAGAGATATTAGCTTTAGCTTTAAAAGAAACCTCAAAAAGGGATTTCAATTAAAGAGTAATATGGTATGTACACGTTTTCAATATAATTCATCTACCACCTACCTTACATATTAAAATCCAATTTATACAATTTAGATTTCATGAAATAATAATGCTAGCCACAGTTATTTGTAGCACAATGAACATTGTTGAAAGTCTAAAACATGACAGTGACCTTTATATTAGTCTGTATTACTACCCAGAAAAGGCAATTTTATTTCATAGCCTATTGAATATAGGAGCCATTTTCAGATACATCTAGTTTAAGTGGCAAAATTACAGAAAATTACACATACAGTATGATAGCTTTTTTCCTACTCTAAGGAAAGCACCTAAATGCCTTCAAATTCTGTAAAATCATTGCTCTTTTAGAATCAGTGGTTCCAAAATTATCAGACGCTGTCAAATTTTGCAACCATATGTGCTTAGTTTATGGTTAATATATCTTTATTGATGACCATTGATTTAACATAGATTATTAGGACTATTACGCTGGACCTAAGCAAACCTCAGACAATAACATCCAGCATCATTCTGTTGAGACGAGAGGGGAAAAGGACGGTAGGAAGTGAAGGAAAATACGCCCCATGAGATCATCAGCAAGGAATGCCTGGAGGAAGACCAGGCCTTAACCACTGTCAGTTCCTAGACACTTACGGGTCTTTCATCTCTAAATTTATCTAAAGTCTCTAATTTTATTAATGTATACCAGTTACATATGTTCCTTGATGGTTCTCTAGAATTGTGATTTGTATGTTTGACAGATAGCTCATAATTCTAATACTGAGAGTTTGAACAAATCTCCCTGTCACTCCTTTTCACTTTTGTGATTGGATGAATGTTGGTCTTCTTTCTCATTCATCAGCATTTGACTTTTCAGACTGGAGTTCAATATTTCTATTCCATCATTTTTCAGAGTTTAGAAATCTCCTTAGTCATTTAAATTGCCCTTCCTGGGAGCTTTCTAGCTGTTTTAGGGTGTTACCATTCTTTTTAACTCTGTCAAAGCCAGGTCATCCCTGCTATTTGAGATCTAAGATTTTAATATCCCAGCATTTAAAGATTTACGCATTTTCTAACAGATGCAGAAATCAATGGGAAATCTCATGAGATCTTGGAAACTATAAATTAGAAGTAACCCAAGGCTCACACTGTAGATAGCTAGGCAGCTAATATCTACCTGGTGGGCTAGTCTTATCTCAGTGTATCAGAACACCTGTCTATATAAAAAAGTCTTTTCTAACTTGTTGTATACCGTGCTATTTGCCATGTTAAAACTACTCCTTAACATGCTAAATTTACCTATCTAGGGAAGGAAGTATATTAGTACATTGTGATCTGATTTAAAAATAAACTATTCTTCAGTCCTGAGAGATTAGTGTGCCAAACAGGTAGAATTTAATGGAATAAGGATGTCAAAAAGTGGCTGAGTTTAAAGAAATATATGCAAAAGTAGGCCTGGGTAGGGTTTCTTGGGAGCTAAAGTATAATTATGTGTAAGCATCCAGAAAACAGGTCCTCAGAGATAGGGACCTGAAAAGAGGGGTAAAGGTAATAGTAGCAGATGCAAGTAGGTTTAAAATTAGTCCCAAATAAAACATTGCAGTTATCTTAACTCAAATGGCACAGTCGTATAAGAGACAAATTGAGTCTATAATATAATGCACTAAGTAGCTGCATAAATATAAATAATTACTTTAATCTTGATTGTTAACCCTTACAAACTGATAACACATTAAAAAATACTGGCAAAGTAGATCTTCAGTTAAAAGACATAGAAATTCATTCTCTTTTTAAAGGTCATTCTTTATTTTTTAAAATTTACATCCAAATTAGTTAGCATCTAGTGCAACAATGATTTCAGGAGTAGATTCCTTAATGCCCCTTACCCATTTAGCCCATCCCCCCTCCCACAACCCCTCCAGTAACCCTCAGTTTGTTCTCCATATTTATGAGTCTCTTCTGTTTTGTCCCCCAAATGTCTATCAATGGATGAATGGATAAAGAAAATGTGGTATATATAATGGAGTATGACTCGGCAATCAAAAAGAATGAAATCTTGCCATTTGCAACGACGTGGATGGAACTGGAGGGTGTTGTGCTAAGTGAAATCAGTCAGAGACAGACAAAAATCATAGGACTTCACTCATATGAGGACTTTAAGAGACAAAACAGATGAACATAAGGGAAGGGAAACAAAAATAATATAGGATTCATTCTTAATAAAAAAAAAAATTTGTGCAAATAATCAAACTCACTATTAAACAAAGATATACAAATTAAAATAAGAATAGAAGATATTTTTAACCAACAAAATGGCAAGAATTAGAAAACATTATCCTAAAGACAGTAGCAATACACCTGGTAGGAATATAAATCGGCACAAACTTTCTGGGAAATACTTTGACAATACGTATCAAGGTCCTCAATAATACCATAGTGTTTCAGAAATCTCTCCTTTGGAAATAATCAAAGATGCAATAAAGGACATATTACCAGCATTACTTGTAGCAAGAGAAACTAAGAAATAGATCGATATTATTATATAGATGCATAGAAGCATATCCACAGGGTTAGATAAATTAAGGTTGAAATATAAAAGAATATTATATAACTACTAGACATTGTTTTTAAAAATACATAACTATGGGGGGTACCTGGGTGACTCAGTCGGTTAAGCGTCCGACTTTGGCTCAGGTCATGATCTCATGGTTTGTGAGTTCAAGCCCTGAGTTGGGCTCTGTGCTGACAGCTCAGAGCCTGGAGCCTGCTTCACATTCTGTGTCTCCCTCTCTCTCTGCCCCTCCCCCACTCACACTCTGTCTCTCTCTCCTTCAAAACTAAATAAACATTTTTGTAAAAAATGTAATTATGGGGAAAATAGCTGTGAATCTTAAGAAGAAAAGTGTGGAAGAGAACATTAAATCTTATGTGAGATTTTCTCTGAATAATGGAATTGTACTTGATTTTTTACTTTCCCTATACTTTTCTGTATTTTCTACAGAATGATGTACTCCTTACCTATTCTGAGGGAAGGGAGAGTCACATTTGTAAAACAAATGAAACTCCAAAGGAGAACTTCTTAGGTCTTGTTAGTAATAGTAAAATGCTTCCAAGAAAGTAGAATCCAGATAGGAACTGAAGTCTGGACACATTAGGATAGTATCAATGCTAACTTTTCTCCATAGTCTGAAAGTAATTTGAAAGACAAGTGCTTGCATTATTACCTTACAATTTTTAATCTTGAAATTATGGATTCTAAAAGACAGTGTCCCTCTTACAGAACAAAAACTTAAAGACTATTAACCAGAATTGATCGAATATTAAATGCTTTACCTGTATTAATTTTTCTTCACAACCCTATTTCTGCAGATGAAGAAACTGAGTGCCAAAGAGACTAAAGGACATATGGTTGCCAGTAAATAATAAATAACACACAGTTGTCAAGCAACAGAGACAATATTGGAACCCAGGAAGCTAGACATCAGAGCAGATGCTTTTTTTTTTCAATTTTTTTATTTAAATTCATGTTATTTAACATGGGTAGTATATTGGTTACAGGAGTAGAACCCAGTGCAGAATGCATGCTTTATCCATTAAACTATTCCACCTCTCTGATGGTATTGTGCCTCTTAAAGTTTCTAATTGACTAAATCCATTAGTTGCAATGGGCAGTGATTTATTGCTGACCTACTTACTTCTCTGTGACTGTATTCACCAGGGCTACAGCTTATCTGGTTCCAGGCCCCTGAGACAATCATTTGTGCCCATATCATTTGCATGAGAAGTTTACAAGTGAAGGAGTGGGATGGGGGTGGTGTTAAAAGAGTGACCAAAAAAGAATACTTAATTTCATAAAATAGTTTTAGGTTATTGCACCAATCAGTTCTTTCATTGAGTTTGCAGACGTAGAAGGACGATTGGCTTCTGCAAAAGTCCATATAACACACCCAACACGAGATTGCTTTCCCCTTATCACTTGCTCTATGGGCAAGAGTCTAAAATTCAGGGTGTAACTAACATTTTAATGAAACACGTATTCCTTGTGTAGCTTCAATGTTATGGTTGGTTTAAAATTATTAAATTCTGAAACTGTCTGATTTACTTTGTCTTCCAACTGGACAAAAAACTTTTTCCTATAACTAGGAATCTGCCATTTAATAGCTGTATAAAAATTCAGTTGTCAACAAATTCTCCATCAAAAGCTCTCTTCAACCATCCTATTGCACTTTTAAATAAATCAGAAAAGCATTCTACTTCAAATGAGAAGCAGATTGAATATGCAATAAATTCCTTCTTTTATGACAATTTTCCCTGGAGCTATGTTTATCAATACCACTGAGATGCTGCAAACTTTTGTTGTAAGATCAAAAAATAGAAGAGTTGATACAATGACCATAGAAAGCTTTGTTCTCCTTTGTTTGAACTTAACAGAGAGAATGTTGTCATATTTTAAAATTAAAATAAAGGAGATAGGACAACTGGCTAGTCAATTATTTAAGAAAAAATAATAAACCAAGTCTTTTCCTCAGGCCTTCAAAAAAGAAGAACAAGAAGAAGAAGAAGAAGAAGAAGAAAAGAAGAAGAAAAAGAAAAAAAACAATCATATAAAACTTTAGCTGGATTACAGATATAAATTGAAAAAATAAAACCATAAATAATAGAGAAAACATGGTCACATTATTTTATAATCTGGAGACATGGAAGGCTGTCCCTAAATTCAATATAAACCAGAAGCTATAAAGGAAAAGACTGATATGTTTTATTGCAAACAAATAAAATTTTTTTATCAAAACAAAGTCAAAAACAAAGAAAAATGAGGGAAAATATCTTCCAGACCTGTGAACTACATTGAATTATGTCAATTTTTTAAGACCACTTAACAGTAGAGTGGAAAGAAGCAGGATAGGTGAAAGAGACTTCCACATTTTACCAAATAACCTTCTAAAACAGGATGTTTGCCACAAACATGTATTTTTCTTAAAATTCAAAAGTAAAGAAAGAGTGAAAGAGCTAAAAGAAGAGTGAAGGAAAAGAAAATTTTAAATATACCATATTTTCCGTACATATCAAAATTGCCATAGTCTAATATCTTCCACCATTGAATAACTAAAAGAGGCCACAATGATTTCCAGGTGCAAACACATCTGAATTCAATCAACCAGAATGACATTTTGGTACTCTTGACATTCAGAAGTCATATGCATGTTGCTTTTTAGAATTTTAAACCAAGTACCAACCATTTTTACTCCACCTGCTGGTCAGAGTATATGTCATAAAGATGCATTGGCATAAATTATTGCAGTTAGGATTTATATTGATTAAATGAGCTTCTTTCAGTTTGTAAACTATACTTTTCCTTCATGACAATGTGTTTTGTTTTTCACTCTGCTAGAAATTGTTCTCATATCATACTTATCAGAGAAACAACGGGATTCTAAACTTTGTAATCAACATTGAAGAGGGCAACATACCTGCCAAGATCAAATTTCCCAATGACCTCCAAAATTCATAGTCACAGATCATAGTCCAAGCTTTGTAAACAGTGTGTATCAGCTACAGTCCGTGTCATGAGGAAGAATAAAGAGATCAACTAGGTACAAAAATCTGGTTTTTTTGTTTTAATATTCTTTTCCCTGTCCACTTACTCTTCGTACGTGTCTTGCAAATGCACAGTATCGTGCTTATTTTTTTTAATGTCTATTTATTATTTTTGAGGGACAGAGAGAGAAAAAGTGAGAGAGAACACACACCCTCGCGAACAGAGGAGGGGCAGAGAGAGAGGGAGACAGAGGATCAAAGTAGGCTCCTTCCACCCTGACAGCAGGAAGCCCAATGCCAGACCCTAACTCTGGAAACAGGAGATTATGATGTGTCCTAAGCCGAAGTCAGTTGCTTAGCTGACTGAGCCACCCAGGTGCCTCCCCCCACAGTACTGGTTTTAAAAATAGCAAAAGAGGAACACATGGCTTTACAAATTTTTATAGTTCGTGAATTTATATTGACTCTTGCAAAAATACAAAAATCAATTTGTATTTTTGAAGCATAAGTAATGCATTATATTAATTTTTAATTTTTTGTTTACATTTATTTATTTTTGAGAGACAGAGCACTAGTGGGGAGGGGCAGAGAGTCAGGGAGACAGAATCCGAAGCAGGCTCCAGGCTCTGAGCTGTCCGCACAGAGCCCCATGCTGGGCTTGAACTCACAAACCGTGAGATCATGACCTGAGCTGAAGTCAGATGCTTAACTGACTAAGCCACCCAAGCATCCCTATATTAATTTTTTAAATATGATTCTATGAAACCAATATTATCTTAATCCAGGATTAAATATGGAACAAGATTTATTTCCTCTAGGGTTAATTTTCAACTCTACTAAGAGACATTTCTTATTTTATTTTATTTTGTTTTGTTTTATTTTTTTTAATTTACATCCAAATTAGTTAGCATATAGTACAACAATGATTTCAGAGGTAGATTCTTTAATGTCTCATACCCATTTAGCCCATTCCCCTCCCACAACCCCTCCAGTAATCCTCTGTTTGTCCTCCATATTTAGGAGTCTCTTATGGTTTGTCTCCCTCCCTGTTTTTATATTATTTTTGGTTCTCTTCCCTTGTGTTCATCTGTTCTGTGTCTTAAAGTCATCATATGAGTGAAGTCATATGATAGAGACATTTCTTGAACAAGATACATATAAGATGAATTAAGGAAAAAAAGTCAGAAGATTGGTTTAGCCATGTACATGAAACAATCTTAAATGGCTAATTTTATAACACTGTTGCTGCATCATCAAATTCTGGTTATATTGAAACAAAATTCCAAGCTAAAGGGATTAAGTATTTAAAATGTATTCTAATGACGAGTATCCAGGATCTATAATTCTTTTCTTGAAAGAATGATAAAGATTGTCTTTTGGAAAAGCTCCTTATCACATTTTTTTAGAAACATCTGAATTCAATTTACATCTAAAGAGTAGACCTCTCTATTCAGTAGATCATATTATCAAAACAAATTTTCATCCATTGAAAGATATTGATATATTATTCCCACTAATACCCAAAAGGAAGGTAAAACTCTTCCTTTCCAACAAGAACATTTAGATTAAGAGCTGAAAAAACCCATCCACTAATATGGCAGCTGATCAAATGCACGATTTTTATTGGAATCTTTTCCCCACTCTGTTGGAAAGTGTCTAACATTGTAGCAGATATTTCCTTTGAACTCTTGCCCAGAACTGGATTGCTAATATATATATTAGCAATGTATATACATAGGCACCACTGACTTTCAGTATTTTTGCTCGAAGACTATACAACATGTTGAGAATTTTTTTTCTAAAAAAACTTCTTTACTTACACCAGGATGTGTTGCATCTTACTTGTAACAGTGTTGACACCATACCAAAGCTACCAACGATGAAAATTCTCTGACCCTGGGGAAAGCAATCAGTCCAATCACATATTTGAACTGAGTAGTTAAACATGCCAAGGCTCTTCTGTCTGTTTATGCTTAGAGCCGCAAATTTAGAATAAGAAACTACCCAGCTTTGATTATTCAATAATAATTTATTAATAGTTGAAAATAATACCGGGAACCTTGGTACAGATGAATAGAACTAATTCCTCTCCTTGAGGAGCTCCTATTATACAATCCACCCTAGTCTCACCTTCCTTAGGTGTCCTGGTGTGGATCCATGAGGGGAAAGAGAGAAAGCTAGTTGGGGGATGCCTTCGTTCCTAGAGTTATCCTCAAATTTGATGTTTCTCTAGATTAATTCACCTCAGTTTTCCAAATTAATGCCTTTCAGTCTAAAAAGAGACATTCACCCTCCTTTCAAATTGTCCACATTAATCCCTTTAACTGAATAATGGCTAACTGTACCTGCAGGATACCCTCCCTAAAACAGAAAACATTTGATTCTCAGACTGAGGTAGGTTTGTGACAAGTACGTGTGAATTTGCTCTGAGAAGTTACTGGTGGTGGTTTTTCAAAGTGCAATCCTAGCAGTGTGTTGAAGGAAAAAAAAATCTTTTTTGTCGATGATTCAGAGGAGTTCTCAAACTACATGTTCCTATATTTTAGGTGAGAAGAAACCCACAATTTATTAATTATCAGGTGCTTATTATGGATTATTTCACATAATCCTCAAAACAGTCTTATGTGTTGGTGTCTTTAGTCCAATTTTGCAGAAAATAGAAAGTTAAAGAGGCAAATAGCTTGCCTGAGGAATTCTAGGATTCAAACATAGGTCTGTATTGCTAAAAAGTATGTTTTACTGCTATTATATCACAAGGCCTGAACATGAAACAACAGGTATAAATGCATGTATCTTGAAACCATTTCCTTTAAGGTGATAAAGCACAGATAATGAAGACCACTCTGAACAAAAAAACCTCTGAGCTTATTTACTCACCAGACAAAGGACAAGAGTGCACACAGGAGTGAAGAAATTCTTTAAGTTGGTCATTTAAGGAGAACATATCATGGTGGATGAGGAATTCATGGACTCCTTGTTCAGTTAAGTTCATTGTTCAGTTATCCAGAACTCTGGATAAGACAGAATGAGTCCATAAATCTGTGTGCTGTTGGTTAAAAAATTTCTATTGCATGTGGTCAGGAAAAGGTTTTCAATAAGAAAAAAAGTTTCTGCAAATGGAGAACTCAGAGTTTATGGTCATTTACCAGCTTCAGGTGATTATAACCAGTTATGGTGAAAAGTAGTATTCAGGTTTTTGGTTGTTTGTTTGATTTTTAAAGACGTTAAAGATTTTTGTAATATGTCCATGAGGGAATTAGCAAGGTGGCAAATCTGGTTCAAAGGAGAAACACTTGTATTTATAGCCACTAAAAGAAAGAAGGCTAGGATAAAATTGCTAAATTATGTGCAAAACTGGTTAATGTCCTCTAGGGCAATACTGTGAACTTTATCTTGTAAACTCTTTTACATAAAAAGAAAATACATTTGCATATCTACTAGACAAAATTTATTTGCATCATTGTTTATTGTAGCATTTGCATCATTATGTTTTCTGTGAGTTAACAGCTAAATATATAGAAGGGTAAAACACCCCAATCAACAGTAAACAGTAAGTCAGACAAACCTACATTTTCCTGAAGAATTAGAAAATTCTTAGGTGGACATATAAGATAATGCCTCAGTAAAACATTGAAAAATATGTATTTATCTTTTTGTCTCTTTCCAAATTTGGGTATTTTTTCCTCAATACTCCTCCTTTGTATTAAAAAATGATCACCGATGAATTATTTTGATCACAGAAATGCTGAACACATATGTTTTTGGCTTGCTGTCTGGACACAAGATTTACAATATTTGTTAACTTGTATAAGCCTCCTTATATTATGGCCAAGAAATGCAGAATTAAATGGTAACTAGCAACTACTAGAATCAGGCAATTATCTTCTATCTGGAGATTTTATAAGGAATCTAGGATGGTTTTCACAATGATCTCCACCATCCAGAGGTGTTTTGTTTTTTTTATTTGTTTGTTTGTTTTTTGAGTAACTTAGCCTTTATAAAGCCGAAAACGAACAAACAAGCAAACAAAAACCTAAAGCAGTAGAGGATTACCTTACACCAATGGCAAGATATGGACTGGAAGGTTAAATGAGAAGGTATCAGGTTAGGATTTCAACATATGAATTTTAAGGGGACACAGTATTTAAACCATATCAGACCACCTGTTGAGTCACAAAACAGGTATCAGTACATTTGAAAGGATTAAAATCAAATAGAAGATATTATCTGATAACAACAGAATTAATTTAGAAATGAAAAATAAGATAAATAAGTATTTGGAAATCACACCATACACTTATAAATAACTCATCAATAAAAGAAATCCCAAAGGAAATTAGAAAATATTTTAAACTGAGTGATAATGAAAACATAGCATATCAAATTTGTGATACACAGTTAAATGAATGTTTACAGGAGTGATTAGGTTTAATATCTTATACAAAGAGTTAAGGTCGAAAATCAGTGACATAAGTTTCTACCTTAAGGAACTAGGAAAAGTAAAGTGAACCTGAGGTACACAGAAAAAAAACAAAAAACAGTAAAAATAGGAATGGATGTCGACTAAGTAAAAAACAATCTGAAAGAGATAACTGATAAAGAAAAATTTGTTATTTTAAAGGATTCATAAAAATTGGTAAATCCTGATTAAACTGACCCCAAAAAAAGAGTGATAATTACCAGTCTCGGGAATAAAAAGAAGCTATCACTACAGATTTGATAGACATTAGAATAATATTCAGACAATACAGTGAACAACTTCATGCCAATAAACTCAACAAAAGAGATAGATGGAAAAATTCCTTTTCCCAAGAAACAACTTGATCAGAATATTGACAAGATAGGAAGTTAGAAAAATATGAGTAGTATTCAATCTATTAATGAAATTGAATACATATTTCAAAACATTGCCACAAATGACTGAACTAGTGAATTCTATTAAATATGTACAGTGGAAGAAAACACTAATCAAACAGAAAACTCTCCCAGAAATAGAGGAGAGTACTATCCACTAAATTTATGTTTAGAATAATAAAAAAAAAAAAAAACACTAATTAAACAGAAAACTCTTTCTAGAAGAGAGCACTATCCACCAAGTTTATGAAATCAACATTGCCGTGTTTAAAAAAAAATCAAATAAGGTCATCACAAGGAAAGGAAAATATAGACCAATATCCCTCATGAACATAGGTGCAAAAAATCCTTAACAACATACTAATATATCTCAGAGATACTGCAAGTTTAGTTCTAAACCGCCACAATAGAACAAATATTGCAATAAAGCAAGTCAAATTAACTTTTTGGTTCCCCAGTGCATATAAAAGTTATGTTTACAGTATACTATAGTCTATTAAGCATTCAATAGCATTGTCTAAAAAAAGTGTACATACCTATTAAAAAATATTTTATTGCTAAAAAATGCTGACCATCATATGAGCTTTCAGCAAGTCATAATCTTTTTTGCTGGTGGAGGGTCTTGCCTCCAAGTTGATGGCTGCTGACTGATCAGAGTGCTAGTTGTTGATGGCTAGAGTGGGTGTGGCAATTTCTTTTTATTTTGTTTTTTTTTTATTTTTGTCAATTTCTTAAAATAAGACAATAAAGTTTGCCACATAGATTGACTTTTCCTTTCATGAACGATTTCTCTGCAGCTTATCATGCTGTTTGATAGCATTTTACCCACAGTAGAACTTCTTTCAAAATTGGAGTCGATATTCTCAAACCTTGCCACTGCTTTATCAACTAAGCTTATGTAATATTTTAAATCCTTTGTTGTCATTTCAACAATCTTTGTAGCATGTTTACCGGAATAGTTTCCATCTTAAGAAACCACTTTCTTTGCTCATCCATAAGAAGCAACTCCTCATCTGTTCAAGTTTTATCATGAGATTGCAGGAATTCAATCACATCTTCAGGCTCCATTCCTCCTTCTAGCTTTCTTCCTATTTCCACCACATCTGCAGTTACTTCCTCCACTGAAGTGTTAGCCCTTCAAAGTCATCCATGAGGGTTGGAATCAACTTCTTCCAAATTCCTCTCCATGTTGATATTTGGATCTCTCCCCACAAATTACAAGTGTACTTAATGGCATTTAGAATGGTGAATCCTTTCCAGAAGGTTTTCAATTGACTTTGATTAGATCCATCAAAGGAATCACTATCAATGGCAGCTATAGCCTTATGAAAAGTTTGTTTCTTATATAATAAGACTTGAAAGTTGGAGTTACTCCTTGATCCATGGGCTACAAAATAGATGTTGTGTTAGTAGGAGAAAAACAACATTAATCTCATTGCACTTCTCTATCAGAGCTCTCAGGTGGCCATATACAATGTCAATAGGCAGTAATGTTTTGAAAGACTTTTTTTTCTCAGCAGCAGGTCTCAACAATGGAACTAAAATATTCAGCAAACCATATTGTAAACAGATATGCTGTCATCCAGGATTTGTTGTCCCATTTTTAGAGCACCAGCAGAGTTGATTTAGCATCGCTCTTGAAGGCTCTAGGATTTTTTGAATGGTAAGTGAGTACTGGCTTCAACTTAAAATCACAAGATCCATTAGCCCCTAACAACAGAGTCAGTGTGTCCTTTGAAGTTTTAAAGCCAGGCATTGACTTCTCTCTAATCCTAGATGGCATCTTCTTCCAATGTAAAGCTGTCTCATCTATATTAAGAATCTGTTGTTTAGTGCTAGTGTTGTTGTGTAGTGTTGTTTAATTGAATATTCATTAGCTATTATTATTAACTAAATTTTCTCAATAACTTGCTACAGCTTCTGCATCAGCATTTGCTGTTTCACCTTGTACGTTGATTTTATGGAGATGGCGTCCTTCCTTAAACCTCATGAACCAACCTCTGCTAGCCTCAAACTTCTCTTCCTCACTTCTTGCAGTCTTCAGAGAATTGAAAAGAGTTAGGGTCTTGCTCTAGATTAGGCTTTACTAAGGAAATGTTGTAGCTGGTTTGATCTTTTATCCAGACCACTAATACTTTGTTCATATCAGCAATAAGGCTGTTTTGCTTTTTTATCATTCATGTGTTCACTGGAATAGGACTTTTAATTTCTTTCAAGAACTTTTCCTTTGCATTCACCACTTTGCTATTTATCACAAAAGACCTAGCTTTTGGCTTACCCTGGCTTTTGACATGCCTTCTTCACTAAGCTTAATTTTCTTTAGCTTTTGATTTAAATTGAGAGATGTGCAACTCTTTCCTTCACTTGAAGACTTAAAGGGCACTCGTGGGATTATTAATTGTCCTAATACCATTATTGTTGTATCTCAGAATAGGGAGGCCCAAGGAGAGAAAGAGACGAAGGAATGGCTGGTCAGTGGAACACTCAGACACAACATATATGAATATAAGTTCTCTGTCCTATGTGAGCACAGTTCATGGCTCCCCAAAACAATTAACAATGTAACATCTAAGATTCCTGATTACAGATCACCATAACAAATATAACAATAATGAAAAGTGTTGAATTATTGCAAGAAGTACCAAAATGTGACATACAGACACAAAATGAGCAAATGTTGTTGGAAAAATAGCAGTGGTAGGCTTGCTCAGTGCAAGGTTGCCACAAACATTGAATTTATAATACATAGTATCTGAAAAACACAATAAAGTGCAATACACTAAGGTATGCCTATTATGCATATCAAATCCAGCAATATGTAAAAAAAAAAAACATCATGAGCAATTAAGCTTTATCCCAGGAATGCAAGTTTTAACATCTTATAATGAAGGAATATAATTTAGAATATTAAAAATAAAGTAATTAAAAATAATAAAAAGAAAAGCAAAAACCAGATGATCACCACACTTTATAAAGCACTTTTAATATTCAATAGTCATAAAAGTGGAAAATCTTAGGAAACTATGAATAGAAGGAAATATTTCAGCTGATAAAAAGGACTATCTATGAAAAATATAGCTAACATAATAATTAATGGTTACAAATAGAAAGCTTTCCCCCAAGATCAATAACAAGACTGCATTATCTACTCCCACTTTGTACTGAACTTCCTAGTCAGCTCAAGAAAGAAATAAGGAGAGAGACAGAGACAGAGAAGAGAGAGAGAGAGAGAGAGAGAGAGAGAGAGGTAGCAAGAGGGAGAGAGGTTAGAATGAAAGAGAAAAAGTAAAATTTTCAGGGCACCTGGGTGGCTCAGTTGGTTGAGCATCCAACTTTGGCTCTGGCCATGGTCTCATGGTTTATGAGTTCAAGTCCCACATTGGGCTCACTGCTGTCAATACAGAGCCCTCTTGGAATCCTCTGTCCCTCTCTCTCTGCCCCTCCCCTTCTTGCACTCTCTCTCTCTTAAAAATAAATAAACATTTTTAAAAAAAGAAAAAGTAAAAATTTGTATTTGTCAGTCAACATTAATTACACTCATAAAATGCCTAAGGAATCTATCAAAAAGATACTGGAACTAATAATAGAACATAGCAAGGTCACAGGATAAAAGGACAATATTTAAAAAGTAATCACACTTCTATATATTAGTAATAAACAATCATTAAGTGTAATTTCAAAATACAATTTATGATAGTATCAAAACCATTAAATACTTAAGGAATAAATTTTTAAAATATAGAATGTACAAAATAGTGGTAAGAGAAATTTTACAAGACCTAAATAAATGAAAACATATATTGTACTCATCAACTGAAAGACTCAATATTATTAATATGTCCATTATCTACATTTGGATCTATATATTTGAAGTAATCTCAATACAAAAATAAATAAATAGTTCTAAATCTCATGAAACTGCAGAGGACCCAAAATAGTCAAATCAAGGGGTGCCTGGGTGGCTCAGTCGGTTGAGCGTCTGACTTCAGCTCAGGTCATAATCTTGCAGTCCATGAGTTCGAGCCCCGTGTTGGGCTCTGTGATGACAGCTCAGAGCCTGGAGCCTGTTTCAGATTCTGTGTCTCCCTCTTTCTCTCTCCTCCCCCGCTCGTGCTCTGTCTCTCTCTTCTCAAAAAATAAATAAACATTAAAAAAAACTTTTAATAAAAAAAATAGTCAAATCAATTTTGAGGAAAAAAAAGAAGGAAAGAAAGAAAGAGAAAGGATGTATGCTACCTAATTCAAGACTTACAATAGTAATTAAATCAGTTTGTATTGGCATAATGATGGGCATGGAGATCAATGAAACAGAACAGAGTTCAGAAAAAGACCCACATGTATATATGTTAAATTGATTTTTAATTAAAGCTATTGAGTAAATTCAATGAAAAAGTATTTTAAATAAATGGTACTAGAACAACTGGATATTCTAACAGGGAAAGACAAAAATTCTTACCTTGCCCTCTGCCACCCACCATACACAAAAGTTTATTCAAAAGGACTCATAAACCTAAACATATAAAACTATCAAACTCCTGGAAGAAAATATGGAAGAAAATCTTAATGACCTTGGATTAGGCAAAGATTTCCCAAGACACAAAAACCACAAAACTTAAGAAAAATAATTGATGAGTTGAACTACAGCAAAACAAATACATTCCTAGCTTTGAAAGATATCAAAATGAAAAGACAAACTGGAAAAAGAGAAAAGATTCATGTATGTATATACGACAAAAGACCGTATCCAGAATATAAAATAATACAGATTGGAGCAAAATTAAATGATAGAGAATAGTAAAATAATAGAAAATATTAACAATGCTAATAATTGTTTTTTAAAGTTTATTTATTTATTTTGAGAAAGAGAGAGAGAGAGAGTAGGGGAAGGGCAGAGAGAAACAGAGAGAGAGAATCCCAAACATGTTGACAGTTCAGGGACCAGTGCAGAGCTTGATCTCATGAACAACAAGATCATGACCTGAGTTGAAATTAAGAGTCAGACGTTTAGCTGAATGAGCCACCCAGGTGCCCCAGGAGTTGGTTTTTCAAACATAGACAAAATTGACAAATATTTAGCTATACTAACTGCCAAGAAAAGAGAGAGGACTCAAATAAATAAAATTGTAAGCAAAAGAAGAGATGTTACAAATGATATCAAACAAGTAAAAAAATCATGAAAAATTATATGCCATCAAGTCAGACAACCTAAAGAAATGGATAAATTCTTAGAAATATACAACCTATCAAGATTGACCCATGAAGAAATAGAAATTCTGAACAGACCAATAATAACTAAGAAGATTGAATCAGGGGGTGCATGGGTGGCTCAGTTGGTTGAACTTCTGACTCTTGATTTCAGCTCAGGTCATGACCCCAGGGTAATGAGACCAAGCCCCATGTCAGGCTTCACACTGAGCATGGATCCTGCTTGATATTTCTCTCTCTCTCTCTCTCTCTCGCTCTCGCTCTCGCTCTCTCTCTCTTTCTCTCTCCTTCTGTACCTCTCCCCTGATCATGTTCTCTCTCTCTCTCTCTAAAAGAAAAAAATAAAGGGGCGCCCTGGTGGCTCAGTCAGTTAAGCATCCAACTTTGGCTCAGGTCATGATCTCAAGGTTCATGGGTTCGAGACTGACATCGGGCTCTGTGCTGACAGCTCAAAGCCTGGAGTCTGCTTTAGGTTCTGTGTCTCCCTCTCTCTCTGCCCCTCCCCTGCTCACACTGTGTCTCTCTATCTCTCTCTTAAAAATAAAGAAAGAAAAGAAGAAAAAAAATTAAATCAATAATCAAAAATCTCCCAACCAAGAAAAGTCACCACCAGATAGTTTTACTACTAAATTCCACCAAACATTTAAAGAAAACATAACAACAGCTCTTCTCAAACTCTTTCAAAAATTTGAAGAGGAGAGAACATTATGAAACTCATTTTATAAGGCAAACAATTGCCCTGATACCAAAGCCAGATAGGGACACCACAAGAAAAGAAAATTATAGATCAATATCCTTGATAAATATAGATGTAAAACTTTCCAACAAAATATAAGCAAACCAAATTCAACAGCACAATGAAAGGTTCACACACCATGATCAAGTGAGATTCATGTCTGCAATGGAGGATAGATCAACATATCCAAATGAAAAAATGTGATATCCAACATCACAGAATGAAAGATAAAGATCATATAATCATCTCTATAGATGAAGAAAAAACTTTTGACAAAATTCAGCATCCATTCATTGATAAAAACATCCAACAAACTGGATATAGACAGAACATACCTCAACCCTATAAAGACTATATATGGCAAGTCCACAATTAACATTAAATTCAGTGGTGAAAGTCTGAATATTTTTCCTCTAAAATCAGGAGAAAAAAACAACAATGATGCCTACTTTCACCACTGATATTCAACATAGTACTAAAAGTTCTAGCTAGACAAGGAGGAGAAATAAAAGGCATCCAAATTGGAAAGAAGAAACTAAAACAGTTTGTGTTTGCAAATAAGATGATCTTATATACAAAAAACCCTAAAGACTCCATGAAAAAAAAGCTGTTAGAAATAATAAACAAGAGGTGCCTGAGTGGCTCAGTCAGTTAAGCCTCTGACTTCATCTCAGGTCATAATCTCATAGTTCATGGGTTTGAGCACCATGTTTGGCCCTGTGCTGACAGAGCCTGGAACCTGCTTCAGATTCTGTGTCCCTTTCTCTCTCTGCCCCTCCCCTGCTTGTGCTCTGTCTCTCTCTGTCTCTCAAAAATAATTAAATGCTAAAAAAAATAAATAAATAATAAACAAATTCAGTAAAGTTGTGGGATACAAAATCACCATGCAAAAATCAGTTGTTTCTATACACTAATAATAAACTATCTGAAAAATAAAAAAAGAAGAGAATAATCCCATTCACAATAGCATTGAAAAGAATAAAATGCTAGAAATAGATTTAACTAAGGAGGTGAAAGGCCTTTACACTGAAAAACTGTAAGACATTGATAGAAGAAATCGAAGAGGACACGGATAAATGGGATGATATTGTGTTCATGGGTCAAGAGAAATAACATTGTTAAAATGTCCATATACCCAAAGCCATCTAGAGATTCAATGCAATATGTATTAAAATTCTAGTGGAATTTTTCACAGAAATAGAATAAACTATACTAAAATTTGTATGGAATCACAAACAACCCAAACAGTCAAAGCAATCATGAGAAAGAAGAACAAAGATAGAGGCCTCACACTTCCTGACTTCAAAACTACACTACAAAAGTATAATGATCAACACAGTATGGCACTAGCATCAAAATAGGTATGTAGACGAATAGACCAAAATCGAGAGCCTACATGCATACATGGTCATCTGATATTTGACAAGAGAGTCAACATACTCAATGAGGGAAAAGATAAATCTTCAATAAATGGTGCCGGTAAAATTGGATATTCACATGCAAAACAATGAAACTGCACCCCTATTTTAGACCACTCACAAAAATTAGCTCAAAACGGATTAAAGTCTTGAATGTAATACCTGAAACCATAAAAGTCCTAGAAGAAAACATAAGGAAAAAGCTCCCTAATATTTATCCTGGCAATTTTTTTGTATGACACCAAAGCACAAGCAATAAAATAAAAAATAAACAAGTTGGACTGCATCAAACTGAAAACTTCTGCACAACAAAACAATCAACAAAATTAAAAGGCATCCTACAGAATGGGAGGAAATATCTGCAAATTATATATCTAATTAGGGGTTACTATAGAGAGAAATACTTGTAAATCATCTTTCTGGTAAGAGGTTAATACATATGGAACCCATACATCCAGATGGCCAACAGGTACATGAAAAGGTTTCCAACATCACTAATCATTAAGGAAATGTAAATCAAAACCACAAAAAGATATCACCTCACACTTGGGAGAATAGCTATGATAAAAAAGCTAAGAGATAACAATTGCTGGTGAGGATGTGGAGAAAAGGGAGTCCTTGCGCACTGTTGGTGGGAATGTAAATTGGTGCAGCCGCTAGGGAAAACAGTATGGAGTTTCCTTAAAAAATTAAAATAGATGGGGCGCCTGGGTGGCGCAGTCGGTTAAGCGTCCGACTTCAGCCAGGTCACGATCTCACGGTCCGTGAGTTCGAGCCCCGCGTCAGGCTCTGGGCTGATGGCTCGGAGCCTGGAGCCTGTTTCCGATTCTGTGTCTCCCTCTCTCTCTGCCCCTCCCCCGTTCATGCTCTGTCTCTCTCTGTCCCAAAAATAAAAATTAAAAAAAAAAAAAAGTTGAAAAAAAAAATTAAAATAGAACTATCATATGATCTAGCAATTCTACTTCTGGGAATATATTTGAAGGAAATAAAATCACTATCTCAAGGAAATGTATGCAGCTCCATGCTCATTGCAGTGTTCTTTTTTTTTTTTTTTACAATAGCCAAAACATAGAAACAATCTAAGTATCCATAGGTGAATGGCTTAAGGGATAAAGAAAATGTGATATGGAATATTATTCAACGATAAAAAAGAAGAAAAATCTGCCATTTGTAACAACATAAACGAATACTGAGGGCCTCATGTCAAGTGACATATGTCAGATATGAAAGAAAAATACTATATTATCTCATGTGGGATCTCAAAAAAAATTTAATTTAGTTTAGTTTAATTTAATTTAATTTAAAAAATAAAATAGTAACTTAACCCTGCTAAAGAGGCTCTATCTCTTTTTCCCTCATCTCATATCTATATATGTCACCAGATTATAAAGTGATTTCAAGATAAAAATATCAATTTAGGGTAAAAAATATCAAGACAAAACAAAAGATCAGCCTGAAAAGCTCTATGAGGTAAGTATATTTATAGTACTTAAAGAGATAAAGGAGGATTAAAAATTCTAACAAGAGAGTTCATTATGTTAAAAAAAGGCATATTTATAAAAAAGCATAACTTATAAAGGGACAAAATATAACATAGAAATAAAAAAATAATCTTTGGAAATGAAACTTTGTATTAAATAGCAGATTAGGGGCGCCTGGGTGGCTCAGTCAGTTAAGCGTCCGACTTCAGCTCAGGTCACGATCTCATGGTCCATGAGTTCGAGCCCCGCGTCTGGGCCATCAGCCCAGAGCCTGGAGCCTGCTTCCGATTCTGTATCTCCCTCTCTCTCTGCTCCTCCCCCGTTCATGCTCTGTCTCTCTCTGTCTCAAAAATAAATAAACGTTAAAAAAATTAATAAAAAATAAATAAATAGCAGATTAGTCATATCTGAAGAGTAAATTAGTGAGGTAAAAGGGTATGAAAACAAGCAAGAATGCAAAACAGAAAGACAATTTAGAAAATAGGAAAGCGTTGTTAAAATGATGTGAAATATTCATCCAGAAGGAATTCCAAAAATAATATGAAGAATTGAAAAATGGTAAGATTGACTCCATTAATATCCCTAATTGTTTGCCACTCCCTGTACCATATTCTTTACATACGATTTTGCTGTTCCTCCCATAAAGAGGTTGAAAATATCTTCCTACCTTTCAATTCCGAGGTAAGCCATATGGTTTGATTTAGCCAATGGGTTGTTAGCAGATATAACATGAGCAAAGACTTGAGAAGTCCTTACACTTCCTGCTTATCTCCTGAGCTCTGTGCATGCCAAGAGAACATGCATGACCGGCATCCTGGAAGATGAACAATATGACACAGAGCCAAGTTACCAGCCATCCCAACTGAAGACAACCTAGATCAGGTGGCAAAGTGCAGATCCCAAGTATGGGAGTAAACCTAGCCAAGATAAACAAAGATGCCTAGATAATCCACAGCTGATCACATAAGCATGAGCAGCCTGACCAAATCAATCAACCTTAACCCAGATCAGATGAATCCCACAGCCCATCATTTAAATTAACGTTCATCGCTAATCAAAACACAAGTTTTGTCGATGTTTGTTATGCAACATTATTGTTACAATGGAGAATGCCTGTAAGAAGATAACCCATATTAAAAGAACGGTGAGAATTTTCCAGAACTGATGAGAATGCAGCACGTTAAAAAATGTGACATCTTGGTGAATTCAGGAATGGAAACGTTTAGTGGTCTCGATTTAGAGGAAGGATGCCCAAAGATGTCTCAAGAAGTGTGAACAAATTTTTAAAAACAGGATTACTCTTACTTCACTATAATTTAAAATATATTAATATCAGCCATGCAGTTCTTTGAGGTAGGAGAATAATACCATAAAATCAAATTGTCCCAGGTCTGATATGGCAAATGATTGACAGGCACCAACATCTCTACCTTTTCACCACATACTACTTTCCTAGGGCTGCTGTAACAAAGTATCATGAACAATGGACAGCAATTTATTGTCTCACAAATCTGGAGATTAGAAGTGTGAAATCAAGCTGCAGGCAAGCCTGTGCTCCCTCTGCAGTCTGTAGAGGAGAATGAATTTTCCCTTGCCTCTTCCAAGTTCTGGTAGCTTCCCAGCAATCCTTGACTTTCCTTAGCTTGCCAGCTGCACCTCTTCAATCTCTACCTCTGTTATCACATGGGTGTTTTCCCCCTGTGTCTCTTCTCTTCCTAGAAGGACACCAGTCATATTGGATTAGGGTCCACCCTAAACTAATGTGACCTCATTTTGACCAGACTATATTTGAAAAGACCATACTTTCAAGTAAGTTCACATTCACAGAATGAGGCTTTGGATTTCAATGAATCTTTTTGGGTGACACAACTTAAAACATAGCAAACTCTATTTCCAAAGCTCATAAAATGCATCCACGGTTCTTACGTTGCATGTGCATTCTAATGTGCTCAAAGATCATGTGAATATTCTAAGTGTCAATTACATGTACTTGAGAGTAGCGTATGCATGCTATTAGTACATTCTGGTTCTAAATTAAAATTAATGTACTGTCATTCACGACTATTAATCAATGAATATGAAATCATATTCTTTTGACTAAATTAGCTACAAGTATTCAAGATACATGAGATGAAGTATTTTTCAGAATGTGACGGAAATCTTGGGATAAGATTGTGAATAGAGGTGGACTGTAAGGCTTTACATTATTGGATTCTGAAGGATCATAATATTCTTTAAGATGCTTTTCAAAAGAAGAACTTTTTCAACTAAGAATCAACGTTTATTTTTACATTCCAACCAATTTGTGTGCATAATAATCGAGATTATTATGAATAAGTTTTAATAAAATGTCTAGCAGAATTCCCACTGACTACATTTAATATATGTTAAATATTGCCTTTTCTGTTCTTGGAGTTAAGATATTTTTAATCTTTGTTTTTGTTATAGAGACAGAGTTTTAGATTGAATTCTGGTGGAAATGATTCATTCCTTTTTAGTCTTGATCTCTCATGTAAACTTTTATAATTATTTATGTTCAAAATACTTGGTGTTTTAAGCGCTCTGTTTTCTTTGGGAAAATAAATTTGTAGGAAGCTCAGAGTTCATATTCTCACTAATGACCACACATTTGTAATTAATCAGAAATAAAATTGTTAAAAATTTTGAAACAGAAATGTACACAAAAACCCAGAAACTTCCTCCATTGTATAAGATAGATGTTTGCTGTGGCAATGCCAATAGACATTCATCTGACAGGCACCAACCTCAACTATTTTAAACATACTTCCTAAAATGTTCCATGATAGTAAAGCTCCTTTCCAATGTGACATTATTAAAACATAGAGTTTAGAGAAATAAACCTCAGCATTTCTTCAAAGCCAATTTCCATGAGGTAGCTATTCCAAAGATATCATCAAGAACTCTGTTCTTAGGAGTGGAAATGCAGATGAACAACACAAACAGATTGGACAAGACTGGCAGATCTTGCTGCCACTCAGAGGTTTTTCTAGCTAAAGATGATTAATTAAATACAGAATTGTCTCGGTAAGCAATATGGTAAACATTAATACAATGGGCATCTAGAGAACATTGTCATTTCTTTAAAATTAGTGTACAATAGTCAATAGTCTCTAAATGGATGACAAGTAATTAGCAGGATTTTAAGTGAACTGATCTCTATGTACCAGATGATCAGATAATTTGTTAAAGTATTACAGCATTCCAAGTAGGAAACAATAAAAATGAACGATGAACTTAATGCTTTGTGGGTCAAGCCAGGCCAAAGAATGCTTATTGCTAATAATTTCCTAGAGCACCAGAAAGTATTGCTGAATTTGCCACTCTTGAAAGCTAGTCAGCTCTTTGTTTTTGCGCAGCATTGGTTTCCTATTAGAGGCATCAGATAAGAGTTTACATTATGTTGAATGGTTTTGTGGCTGCCTGTGTTCCAAAATTCTATGTAGTTCTCATTCACCTGAATTGTTATTCATAGATTTATTGAAAGGACAGAGTAGCTTTAAGAATGTCAAAGAGGAGGGTGATAGCAATCTACAAAATAGACATTTTCCCAGGCATGGTTGCATGATATATTTTAATGTGGTTTATCTAATGTTTAGTACCAAGTCTTTTAATCAATGAATACCTATTGAATGCTTGTGATGAGTCAGTTCATTATGCTTGGTGCTGCAGATAAAATACAGAGTAAAATCCAGACACAGTTCCTACCTTTAGTGAACTTAAATTCAGGTGGTGACGTCATCAAATCTCAGAAAATGTACACGTGTGCAACTCTGAGAAACGCGAAGAAAGAGAGGTACATCGAGCTGAGAGCATGTTTAACAATAGGAGCTAGCTTTATCAGAGAAGACAAGGAAAGCTTCCCTGAAGAAATGATGATTGCACAGAGATTTAAAGGATATTAACCAGGAAACTAAGAAAGGAAGAGCTCCTAGGCAGATAGAATAGAAAAGGTCAGGAGAAAGCAGTTGTGACCAATGAACCAATGTCAGGAAGACCTACCTTCCTGGGGAAGTCTTGGAGGTAAGTCAGACACATGAGGATTGGTTAGCAAATAATAATAAAGGAGGCTCAGTACAATGAACTAAGAGATTCTATTTCATAGGTGACTCACAGATACAATCAAGGCCTCTGTGCCCAAACTAGAGGCATTCTGTACCATCTCACAAAAAGGATACAAAAAAGAATAACATGTTGCTTAGGAATTGAGAAATATTGAAAAATTAGTACATAAAGGCACAGACCTTTAAAAATAAAACAAAAATGTTTAAGTCATAAAAACAATCTAAACAGATGAATACCAGTGATGTTCTAGCTGTGGAAATTCATTATGATCTTCACAAACATGGCAAATCCTTCCACAATTGAGATACAGTCAAACCAGGAATAAACCATTGGATGAGTGGTATTGGATCAATCCATGGAACATAATAGAAAGTTCACAAAGAGATCCTAGTGTTTATAGAATGATCATGAGTGATAAAGTCAATATACATGCTTAAAAATTCCAGATATATTATAGATTAAATTCATGTATTCATATATTAATTCAAGATTTATTAGAGACCTACTGTGGCTTTTGTAGGAAGAAGGAATACAGTGATGAAAAGATTGACTAGGTCTCTGCCTCGTGGAACTCGGGTCCAGTGTGGGACAATAATTTGAGAAACAAGGAAATCTATAAAATCAGGTGCAGAGTTACTACAATAAAATAACCAGAAGAAGCCTTTCTGAGGAGACACCATCTGAGCTGAGTCCTGAATGAAGTGCATGTGAGAGCTCTGTGAGCGACTAGAGAAAACATTTTCACTAGGAAAAAAAGGAAGTACAAAGGTCTGAGGAGGTGTAAGCCTAGCATGATTGCAGATCAAAAGACAAAAGTGGTGGCTGGAGGGAAGAGGGAGCATGATCTGGGGAAAAGTTTGAGAGGAAGACAGGGGCCCAATCATGAGACACCTCCCAAGCAAAAGTTTGGATTTTATGCCAAACGAAAGGGGAAATCACTGGAAGGTTTTGAACTGTATTGTATATGATTTACATTTTGTAGATATAATACTGGAATGTCTATGGAGGACGGGCTTCAGAGATAAGAGTGCAAAGTGGGAGGTCAGTTGGGGGGTTCCAGAAGCAACGTGATAGCCAACCAGCCAAGAAAAGAAATGGTTTCAAAAATGAAGGAGTGATCAACTCTGTCAAATGCTTCTGATGGTTGGGGGGATAAAACTCTGATGGAGTAGGTACAAGAAAGTAAGTGTAAAACAATTAAACAAATATTTTTGGAAGAAATATAAGAAAATATATCCAGACGCTACAATGAAAGATTGAAATAGTTCACAATGGAAGAATAAAAAACAAAACCTTTCAAAAGCAAAAGATACCACACATTTAGTCAAAACAAAAATAGATTGCAAAAATATTTTCAATAACATTAATACGTGTAATGTAAAAAGAGTTTTCACAATCAATGAGAAAAGGCAACCAATAGAAAAAAAACGGATAAATGTTATGAATTGGAAATTTATATTTGAGGTAAATCAAACATCTATGAAACAAATGAGAAGATTCTCATTCTTACTGATGGTGAAACAGCAATGAATATACAATGGTATGTTTTTGGTAGGAAACACAATTTTTGAAAATAATCTGATACTGTCTGATAGAATTTAAAATACACTTATCTTTGGCACAGTTATTCCAGATCTAGGAATTTACCCCATAGGGAAAGAATGCACACACACACACCAGGAAACAATCGAATGTGAATACTGATCAAGCGGGAAATAATCAGACCAACTTCAGTTCATATACCCACATAATATCCTACAGACTTTTAAAAAATGTTAGATTGATATCAAGGGACCTGGATTTCTACAATGTATTGATTGGGGAAAGCAAGATGCAAAGGAGTTTGTATAACATGATTTATAGACAACATGATTGTGGTACTGTCACCAAACTATTAATGATATTTCTCTCTGATGAGGTTTCTAGTGATTTTCACTTTTTTTATATTTAAGAGGAAAATTACTAAAACACATTCCAAGTATGATTTGTCACAAAAATTATAAACGCTAGTAGTAATTGACCTTAATTTCTATATTTATCTAATCGTGTATTTAGACAAAACAAGCATTGAATTTCAGATAGGTACCACTTACCATCTAACATTTATATTTAATCCTTTCTTATTTACAACATTCTCATATATGCTATTGAATTCTCACAATCTCTGACTAGCATCATTTCAGATAGAAGAAAAATTAGACTTGGGGAGGGCAAGCATTAAGTGATTTGTAGGGTCCAGATCATTTAATTCGTAAATTAATGCTTTCACATTAATTTCACATGTAAAATTAAACTTACTAGTATGGATTAGAAAGTAAAGTAAAGGCTTGTCACCTCAAGTCTTATCAAGTCTTAGACTTGAACTAAATGATTAGCAGGGCAAAAAAAAAAAAAAAAATCCTCTTCTAGCAGATGCACAGGTAAAGTACCCCCTTGGTAAAGTGTTTTGGTTCAAAACAGTGATCTGTTTTCAGTTGGAACTCTAGTCCTCATATTGCAGTGTGGAGGAACTTTCCCCGAATAGTACTCTTGACCAATCCTTGCCTTTTACTCAGTTGTCCCTGGCAGATCAGGAATGACGTAACTGACTGGGGAGTCCTAGAAAAGAAAACAAACATATAGGTCTGAGCCACTCTGGGCTCTCCCTTGTCAGTGCTTGCTTGAAGAGAGGGAACACTCAAGTCTTAGTCTTGCAGGTAATGGTCCCTTTCTCCATGATGTCTGTCAAAGTTAGTGTAAAATACTGGAAGCCAAAGAATTAAGTCAGGTTCTCTAACCAACTCAGGAACAAAGCTGATGTTTTCTTTTTTCCTGCCCATCTTTTAATTGTATTCAAGTAAGGGGAAGGAAAAACAACAACAGAAAGTATTACAGATTG
Source organism: Panthera uncia (assembly GCF_023721935.1). Taxonomy (NCBI): domain Eukaryota; kingdom Metazoa; phylum Chordata; class Mammalia; order Carnivora; family Felidae; genus Panthera; species Panthera uncia. Next base: position 46,178,869 of record NC_064812.1, on the reverse strand, counting down.
GTCCCCTTAAACTTGAGTATTTGATTATTTGGGCCAGGAAATTTGCTAATCATATATAAGCCCTGGTATGTGAAGAATAAAGTAACATCTGTGGAGACTGGCTGTTTTTGGCCAGGATGCATGGCTTTAGGCTATGGGCTTATTGCACAAGGCCATAAAAGTTTTCAAACATAGTTGTTTGTAACACACTGTATTACATTTCATAGTTGGTTTATACTTTGTGCATATTGCTTTTATCAGGTACATCTGGGAGAACACCTTCAGTCTTTGGCTTTGTAAGTATGGGCGATACAGGAATTTAATTTTGTTAGGTCAATTTGTCCAAAGGTGAGTAGCTGTTCTAAATAGGCAGGGCTCATGTTAACAGGGTCTTAAACATAGGAGTTCAGATTTCAATATGTATCCTCAGCTGTGGCAAAAAAAAAAAAAATAGGGAAAGAAATTCTTCTAGCATTCAAGACTTTTAGTTATTAAGACACAAGAACATTTTGCTAAGTCTGCAAAGCAGGCTAGATTTTAAACTTCATAGGCAAATGATTTCTGCATATACTACATACACTAACAAGACTCTAGATTTAAATTTTAGTGGCAGCCATGAAAGGCCATGCCAAAAAGCCCATATTGCTGGATTTATATACTGAGCCTCTATCGTCATCACTCTGCCTTTTCCTGGGCCCAGAGTGTAGGAAATGGGATGAGCAAGGATACATCAATCACATTGTCATCCTGATCGTTGAGTGCCTCCTCTACAGTGAAGGCTTCTGGGGGCATCTAAACACATAGAGCCAACTCCTGAAGAAGCATCCACATACCTTTCCTTCACACGATTTGCCTCCAATCTTTCAATCTTGTTTCTCTCATTTTCTGACCAACAACCATCACTTCACCTCTGCCCAAGACTACTGCATGCATATCTTTACATCAGACAACTTACCCCTCCACACAAAGTTATTCAATTGTTCCTTCCACAGCTCTTCCCCACTGGAAAGATTTCCCTTTGCCACTGTTCTCTAGGACTAAAAAGGAGGTTTTATTGTGACAGTAGTCTGCTTTTTCAGCTCATGTCAGAATACTGAGCAGACCTATGAAAGAGCTACACCTGAGTTTCTTCCTGCTGTAAGCTGGTCATAGGGAATGCTCATAAATAAATAGCTGTTGGCTGAAAGAGAGGCATTGACAGAGTTAGGTGACACGTAGGACTAAGCCACTCGTTTATGCATCTGACACTAGTTCACATATCTGAATCACGTACTCTGGATCTAGTCAGGCCCAACTCCAAATGATAAAACATGATGGATTGCTTTTGTGCCCACCTGACCTATGACCATAGTGGATCTGCCAGATCCCAGGTCATGATAGGCAACTCATTTTCACAGTAATTTAATACCTGATGGTCTGGTTCTCAGTTGCTACTGGCTCCCAACAGCATGGCAGAGATTGCTTCTCAAGTAGATCACTATTTCTCTTCTGCATAAGGCATGGCCATGCTTTACAACTGACTGTAGGACCCTCTCAACCTCTGGGCTCCTCTCAAAACATCAATCAAAGTCACTGAATAAACGGATCAAAGAAGTATTCCTCAAAAATACAAAGAATGAAACAAACACGTTCACCTAATTTTTTCAGTGGTAAGAAGTACAACGTGAAATAATGTCATTCTCTTCAGAGAATTCTTTTAGTATGGCCCCAGATCGTTGGACCCTTAAAATCTTCACTAATTTTATCCATCTTTGAATCATTGTAGGGGGTGTTCCCCATCCTCTGGCACCCATGCGTTTTACCAAGGCATCGAAGAGAGGAAAATTAGTAGAGAAATTGAAGGGTTTTTTTTTCAATATGGTAGCAAATTTAAACTTTTAAATAATTTCTTTATATGCTACCATTTGAACTTTCTGGATAGAGATCTGGATATCCCAGCCTACACTGAGTTAGTAGTTGGGTAACCCTCTTAGCATGCCTTTTTTTTCTTCACATTATCTGGAATATTTACTAAAAGCTATCTAATTCCAAAATCTCTAAAATGACCATTGCTCCCACATTTTCCCATGTGCTATATATTGCTTGAGCCACTGCTTCTACGTCTACTTGTACATTATCCCAATCCACCAAGAAGTGAGAGTTTAAATGATTGTGCTACTGCAAATCACCCACTCACCAACAAAGGGTTTCTTGTTACCATCTGATGGACAATAGTTGCATTTCCAGGATTCTAGTCTGAGGGTGTGCTCTCTAAGGCAACTACTAATACAAACTGTCTTAATTTGGGCTACCCACCTCCAAAAAAATAGTGGGACAAAGAGCTCGGTTGCAGATAGTTTATGTAGAAATGGTCTCGTGAAGCACAAGTGAAGGCATACAGAAATGAGACAGAGAACAGAGAAAACCCAACAAATTATACATTAATGAGTGGAACCATTAATGTAAATATATGACGAGACTTCATTTTCGCTAAGGACCATCTGACAAATCATTTTGAGTTTGCTTCAGAATTTTCTCTCAACAGATGAGGAAGCTGGAATATTTATCCTCACAGTCTTTTCTCTTACCTACTAAAGTTTGACTCTTAGGACATTAAATCCCTCACTTACAGGCTGCCCTGTGCATGGGCTGCATAAATTTTTATAGCACTACAGAAAGCTCTCAGGCTGAGAGGCACAGGAACACAGGCCCTTAGAGTCAGCATATGTGTAAGATGGGACAGACATCAACAATGTCTACTTATCTTATGACTTCCACATTGTTTTTCTTCCAATTAAAAATAAAAGAAAATTCTATTTACACATAATTTACCCAGTTATACCCATAATTGCACTAGGCTCAGTAGGCATCTGTTTGTCCATATCTTTTCCCCAGAATTGGTATCTCCTTTTTGATACCAAATTTCCTCACATAGCTCTAAAGGCACTTCGTCATATGCCTGGCAACTACTTTTTAGTATTCCTATCAACTATAGTCTTCTACCCAATGAGACATCATGTCCAACCACACATAGTTTTACTGATATGCTCAGAACCATGTGTCTTTATTCATAGTGCTCCCTAAGTCTGGAATAAAATTGAAATCCTTATCCTCCAACATCCAATTCCATCATGAAATCTGCCTGTACACTACCCCTGTAAGAATTAATTGTTCAGCATCTTCTCGTTAAGACATAATTCAATTTGCTTGCCTCTATTGAGGAGGCAAGTTTTTAGAAAATAACTTGTTTTTAGAAAACAAAATAGTCATTTTATTCTATTGTATATATTATGCCTGCCTCTCCACCAATTGGGTCGTTAGGTCCCTTTTTACATTTCCCCTCTCTGCGATATCTAGTGTGGTATACTGCAGATGAGAAGTACTCAACAAATCATATATAAATATGTATTGAATGAATGAAAGGCAAATCATGTTTTCAGTGGGGAAGTGAATAGAGCTGAGAGCTGTTGCCATTTGTCCTGCTGCAGGCACTCTTGGGTCTTTGTCTCTGTCATCAGATAGAGGGCAAGAGAATGAACAACAGTGATATGAGGAAAAGAAACGATGGCAATTGTCACAGGGGGTGCCACTAGCTTGCAAAAGCTAGTTTGTACTCAAATGCCAGAAGAAGCCATTGGGCCTGTTTAGGTTACAATATTTTCAACTTGCTAGCCCTATGGTTCTCATCATGCAAGACAGACTGACATCTTTTAGTAATCAGAGAGAATTGGTTTACTGAGGGACCAAATTTCCTAATCACGTGGTGAAAATTTGTCCAAATCTTTGTTTATAAAAGATGTCAAGAAGAATCAAACAGGAGGATAATAACAACCAAGTGGGGAAGCAGAAGACTACTTTGCAAGCTGAAAACTACAAAGGAAAGTGTGGTGGTAGTTTTCACCAGTTTCCCGTTTTCTCTTACTCAGTTAAAAACAAAAAACTCAAAGAATCTAGGAACTGTATATTATATTTGAGGTACACAAAACATTTTGAAACACAAGAACTCATTAATTAACAAATTGAATTTCATCAATTTTTTTGAAATTCAATTTACTATAAACAATTAAATATGAAAATGCTCAGTACAAGGTAAGTGCTCAAAATATGTTAGTGTTTAGTTTTCTTTTTTTAAGTTTAGAAACATATTTAATCTAGTTAATAATATTGAGTTAGCAAAAGACTAGCTCTGTTAATATTTCCACTACTATATAGATATAGATAAACACAGATCTAGATCCTCCATTCAAAATTCGCATATTTAGTGTAGGTAAAGTCATGACAGCAAACATTTACATCACAATTATCAGTTTGTTACATGTAATATCCAGCTTCCTTAGGGAACTAAAAGAAGCTAAGTCCATTATCCAAAATGCTACATCAGAAAAGAATCCAAGAGATACCACTAGATTTGAAAGAGTATATGTAGGCATCTTATTGTTGTAATATTGACAAGACTACAAAAAAAGGGACATAAAATACCCAGGTTCCAACCCATTTACATATATATATATATATGTACATACACACACACACATTATTTTAATTCTAGAATGGTCTCTTACACATGGAATTCACAGGTACCACAGAAACCACAGTTCATGAATTTCCAACGTTTCCCTAAGGGAGGTCATTTATTCATTTCTAAGAATCCCAACAAATTTTTTGACAAAAAGGAGAGGAGAGAGGAAAATATTTCTAATTATAGCAAATTAAGCTTGGAATCTGACATAGCAAAAATAACACAAAATGTTTACTCCAAATAACTTAAGTAGCTGTTTTTATCAGTTTTCTTCTTTCAAATGGAAATATAAAAGTAGGAAAAATATAGAAAATGGTCCATGATAGATTAAATCAAATGATCATCCTTGTTCTCTAACATTAAATGATTTACTGAGATCTGAAATTACCATTATGACTGAGATTTATGTAGGGAAGTCATTAGGCTTTAGGCTTATTTACTCAGTATTACAAAATTACTCTGTAGGTAAATTCTCATGATTCCACATATCTGCACAGTAAATCTCCCACATTTGATTAAGAAGCAAGTGTACAGAGCATAATTTGCCCAAGGGTCCTTCAGAGATGGACCCGCAATTAGAAACCAGTTCTCAGTATCACCTACCAGTCCCTAGCTCCTTCCACTCATCAAGATGATTCTGAAAAGAAATGGTCTTTATATATCAGAAGCATAGTTCTAAAACTTCAACGATGTTTTGTTTTTTTTAAATAATAAACCTACAAGAATACCTTTTGCATGTTCCTGATAAATAATGAAGACACATGAAGTCTAATTTTTAAAAATGATCATGAATATAGGGCACCTGGGTAGCTCAGTTGGTTAAGCGTCTGACTTCCACTCAGGTCACGATCTCAGATTGTGATTTTGAGCCCTGCAATGGGCTCGGTGCTGACAGCTCAGAGCCTGGAGCCTGTTTCAGATTCTATGTCTCCCTCTCTCTCTCTCTGCCCCTCCCCCATTCGCATTCTGTCTCTCTCTCTCAAAAATAAACATTAAAAATGATCATTAATAAAAATTTTGAAATTAAAACAAACAAAAAAACAAAAACACTTCCAACCAATCTCTTCAATGAATTTTGAGACACTGATTTCAAATTAAATAATTATTTACTCTAATTAACTGTGGGAATAGTAAATTACAATAACAAGACACAAGTGGTGACATTTTTCTTTGTTTCCTTCCCACGTCTACTATTAGTCCTCAGCCACCACCCCCTCCCCCCCCCCCCCACCCCCGTCCATCTTCTATCCTCATGACCACCACGGGCATCTTTTCATAACCTGGCCCTCTTCTTGACATTAACTATCCATAACTGCTCATGTATATTATCTAATAATGCTTCCTATTTAAATTTCACACAGGAGTCTAAAACAAACAAAAGTCATTAAGACCCAAATAAATCGGGGCGCCTGGTCTGACTTCGGCTCAGGTCATGATCTCACGGTCCGGTCCGTGGGTTTGAGCCCCGCGTCGGGCTCTGTGCTGACAGCTCAGAGCCTGGAGCCTGTTTCAGATTCTGTGTCTCCCTCTCTCTGTGACCCTCCCCCGTTCATGCTCTGTCTCTCTCTGTCTCAAAAATAAATACACGTTAAAAAAAAAAATTAAAAAAAAAAAAAAAAAAGACCCAAATAAATCAACCTGAAGTGGTGCCAGTCTAACATAGTGACAGTTTATGAGCATATTTCGGATGTAGGGTTCTATGAAATACCTCTTATTCATAAAAATGATAAGGTTATGTGTGGTATGAAAATGTGGCAGAATAGTCATTCTCACAATTTGTGATTTACCATGTAAAAACTGGTAATGCCTTGCCTAAGTAAACTCATCCATTTAAATGGTAAATACTTCCTAAGTGTTAGCTATTAGCAATGACATTTGTTCACACCTAAAAGTCCTTCAAGATTCTGTTGGTTTACTTTTATTCTTTATTTGGAATTATAGTAGTGATTCCTGCTTTCTGTAAATATTCAAGGCAAAAAAGAAACATCTAAAGTGAAAAAGACTGTTCACTCCTTTTATCGTGTGGGATAATATCAAATTCATAGATTAGTAAAAGGAAAAAGAAAGAATTGAAATTGACATCTATATTGTGTGGCATCTTTTTATCCAAAAACAAGAAGCATTAAAGTATTTTCCATGCATTCCACACCTCAGTGCAGTAGAATTATAAATAATATTTTTACAGACGTCTATACATTCCTTTTAAAAAATGTTCTTGCTTATTTTATGGTTTTTATTTAAGCAGTATATTTTCTTCTATTTTATTTGTTATATTTCCTTTCATTATATTTGCTAGCAGTATATTTTCTTCCATTTTTTTAAACAGTATATTTTCTTCCATTATATTTCCTAACAGATTTTTGTTTGTAAATGGGAAAACTGTGGTTAATTTTTATGTATATATATTATGTTTGTACCTGATCTTGTTTCTTAACTTTCTTATAGTGTGTAAAATGAATTTTAGTCAAACTTCTTGTGTGATTGCATATAATATTATCTCTTAGTAATATGCATGCTAAAGGCTTTGTATTTTTCTCTGAGGACAGATTTAGTCATATAACATAAACTATGATATTCAGTGTTTTCATTATCCTTATTTTCTAGGTATTTCAAATATTCTGTTTTGAATCTTTGTTCAGAAAAAAGTTGAGGGGCGCCTGGGTGGCTCAGTCAGTTGAGCGTCGGACTTTGGCTCAGGTCATGATCTCACAGTCTGTGAGTTGGAGCCCAGCTTCGGGCTCTGTGCTGACAGCTCAGAGCCTGGAGCCTGCTTCAGATTCTGTGCCTCCCTCTCTCTCTGACCCTCCCCCGTTCATGCTCTGTCTCTCTCTGTCTCAAAAATAAATAAACATTAAAAAAATATATATGTTAAAAAAAATGTTGAGAAGTTTATCATTTAGTTCTTTTTCTTCTTAACTTTTAGGTAATTGAAGTTTTAGGTTCCTATTTTTGATGTTTAATTTACTGCTACTTGTTTTAATGTTCATTTATTTTGAGACAGTGCAAGCAAATGCATGAATGGGGGTGGGGCAGAGAGCGAGAATCCCAGGTAAGCTCCACCCACACTCAGTGCAGAACTTGACATGGGGCATGATCTCAGTAGTGTGAGATCACGACCTGTGCTGAAATCAAGAGTACGATGCCTACTCGTGCCCCGATTTATTTCTACTTCTATTCAATCATGGTCTATACCATTTTTACTACTGAAATTTACTGACATTATTTCGAGGCTTAATATTTGGTCAAATTTTGCAAATGTGGTTTCCAAGAAGTTTGCTCTCTGAATTGAGGATACAAATTTTGGTATGTTTACTAGAGCTACTTTATTTAGTACTCTATATTCTATATTCATAAGTATTTTTGACTACCCTTGCCATATTTTTGTATTTATTTCAAATTTCCTAAAGCTTTTGCTTTATGAATGTTATGCTATGCTGTGGGACATTAAGATTCATGACAGAGCTCTCTTGTGACCCCTCTTTACCTTGCTGAATATATTTTGTCTTGAAGTCAACCTTGTCTGATGTTTGTCTTTGTGTTCATCTGGTGTATTTTTGGCTTTCGTTTTCATTCAACCTTTACCTTACCTGACTTCCTGACTTTATTCACTTTACCACACTCTATCCTGCTTTATTCTTTTGAGCTCTAATTTCAATTAAACTATAGATCCATGAGGCTTGGTACAATATCTTTTTTTCACCACTGCATCACCTCACAATTAACATAGTATCTGCTGCTTACTAATCACTGTTCAAGACTTTGGAGGCACTTTGTTTAGATGTAGCTCTGAATAAGCATACAGTTGAATTCCTTTTAATCCAATCTTAGAATCTTTCGAACTGATGAACATCCTCTTTTTTATTGATTGATATGATAGATATGTTTGATCAATATTTTGACACCTAATTTTATGTTGTTTTTCCTGTCTTTAACTGGCTCTTCATTTTCTAGCTTTTACTCACTGGTTTCTATTTTCTTGGAAAGTGTAAAGGAGAATTTTCCTTCTATTAGTTAATTTACAGCCTATATTAAATATTTCAGGGGCAATTTCTATGACTTTTAACAACATTTTGCTATCTATTTGTTGATTTATTAGTATTTGAAAGTAAATACCATGAAAGATAATGAAACTCATGCATTTGTATTTCTATTCACCTTTTATTCTGCTTATTGTAACTCACATATATATTTTACATGTTCAGAGTACATTAATTTTATAATATATTCTAAATATATCACATCCACAGTTGCTTACTTCTGTATTTAAATTGATTGGTTCAATATAAGTATTCAATATATGACTACTTATCTTTTCACATTACTACACCTGATTTCTTGAGCTTTTTATGTTTCCCCCAAAATTTTTACTTGGAAAAATTTTAAACTTTTGGACAGATAAAATAATATACCAATAAATAGCCATATACTCTTTACTTAGATTCACAATTATGTCCCCACAATGATTTTAGTAATATATACTTCTTTTGCTAGCTATTTATTTCCATTATTTATTTATTTATCATTTATTTATTTTAAGGTTTTTTTTTTGTTGTTTTTGCTTTTGATCTTTTTTGAGACAGAGAGAGAGCAGGGGAGGAGCAGAGAAAGAGAGAGACAGAAGATATGAAGCAGGCTCCATGCTGAGAGCGGAGAGCAGACACAAGGCTCAAACTCACCAATTGTGAGATCATGACCTGAGCCAAAGACAGACACTTAACCAATTGAGCCACCCAGACACCCCTATTTATTACTTATTTATTTATTTATTTATGACACAGTGATACTTAATCCTAAATAGTGTATCTCCTAAGAATAAAGAATCTCCAACATAGTTACAATGCTTTTATTCATAATATTTAATATCCAGTCCATATTCTAATTTCTTTAATTGCTTCAAAATAGACTTGATAGTTTCACCGTTGTTGTTCTAGGATACAATCCAGGATCATTATGTCCCTTAGTTCTCTTTTATTCTAAAGCAGAAACACAACTTGTTTTAGTAACATTGACTTTTTAAAGATTCATGCCAGTTTTAGGCAAAATATTCCAGGTTCTGAACATATCCAATTATTTCTTCTGAATATCATTTAAATTGTTCTCTTAATGGATATTAAGGAATGCATTTGTTGTGATGAGCACTGGGTATTATACGTAAGTAATGAATCACTAAATTCTATACCCAAAACCAATTTTGCCATATATGTTAACTAACTAGAATTTTAACTAAAAACTTGAAATCTGGGGCATCTAGGTGGCTCAGTCGGTTAAGCATCCTAATTCAGCTCAAATCATGAACTCACAGTTTGTGAGTTTGAGCCCCACATCAGGCTCTGTGCTGACACCTCAGAGCCTGGAGCCTGCTTCACATTTTGTGTCTCCTTCTCTCTGTGTTCCTCCCCCACTCTCACTCTGTCTCTCTCTCTCTCAAAAATAAAGATTAAAAACAATTTTTTTAACTTGAAATCAAAATAAATAAATTGCTCTTCTATCCTCTGTATTCCAATAATTTATTTCTACAGAGTTGATTTGATTCGGATTAAAAATTTTTGATAAGAATATTTTATAAGTGATGTTTTGTTTTATATTACATCACATTAAGAAGCACATGATGTTACATTGCCCCATTATTTTCATCACTTGATAAGGTGAATTTAATCAAATAACTAAAGTTTTTTTCTTTTTCTAATAATTCATAGGGTCTTATGCATTTGAGAATGTGTCTGTTGCCATTTTATATGTGTATGTTTTAATTATAGGATATAAATATTTAAGTCATATCTTTTTTAATTCAGACTTTTGTGGACGTTGGTCTACTATTTTCTGGTTTTGTGACATTTCTGTGATTAGGTGGATGCTAGTCTGATTTTTGTCTCTAAAGGCAATCTGCTTTTAGTGCTTAGAGAAAATAGTAATGAATAATCAGAATTTAACTTGGTGTTTAGCAACTATTATGAATTTTTCTTGTGATTGCTGCCACTTTTGCTCTCCCTTTGAGTGTGAAGTTTTGGGGAAGGTTTTTTTTTCTTTCACATCGTTTAATACTATCTCTGTTTCATTTGCTATTTCTCTTATATAGTACTATTTTTTTTTATTTGAATAGAGTTGAACTACAATGTTACATCAGTTTTAGTTGTCCAACATTGTGATTCAACTTTTTTATACATTATGCTATGTTCACCACAGATGTAACTACCCTGTGTCACCATACAACACTGTTAAAATTTCACTGACTGTATTTTCTATGCCATGCTTTTGAGTCCAGGGACTTCTTCATTCCATAACTCAAAGCCCATATCTCCCACTATCCTTCTGGAATACTACTGAGTATATTACATAGTCTTCATCATTCATAGTAATCATTTTCTTATTGCTGGGAGGCAATTCTCCATGGATCTCTCATATTTCTGCATGTATTATAAGCAGAGTTATTAACTTTCTTTTCGTTCCAGACTATTTTCAAGAATACTTATGTAGCAGAAAATGTTGGAAGATAAAGACAGTCTCCCTGCAGAAGAGAAGACAGATTTCGTTGATATCTAGTCCAATAAGGGTACTATTTCCTTCTGGAGCAAAGGTCAGGCAGATTTGGTTACTGCCTATTTTAAAAGATTAGGATTAGTTAAATTCAGCATTCCTCAAACGTGATGTAACCCAAAGCATTTGCAATTTCCAACTGAGCTAATCTCAGGACTATGGGTTAAGGTCACACAAAAATAAAGTTTGTATTACTTACAAGGCTGTAAGTAGTTAAGTCGTTTGTCTCTGAACCAAAAATCTTGTGCTTTCTGCCAGCATCCACAAAAATATGGGCCAATTAACTTGCAAGAAGGGTAATATCTTGGACTTTTCATAGTTTTTGACTCATCCATCACTTTTATCTTTTTTTTCTCTTCCTCATGTTTTAAATAATTTTTATAACAGTTTTCTAAGACCCATTGTTTTTTAATCAGGTTACATAATCTCTGAGTTTCATTTTTCTTATCTGTAGGAGGACAATAATAATAATTTTGCTTCATAGGGTTATTATGAAGATTAACTTAGATATGTGTCACTGAGAACAGTCATTGTTACATTGTAAGTATCCCAGAAATAATTACTGATTATTTTATGATATTCTCATTCGTATTTTCTACTTAAAACTTCATATCTAATAGTTTCATTTTTCTCTTCCATTTTTTTTTTATTCTCAAGCAGTTTACTTTTCTTATCTGAATATGTCTTATTACTTGGTAATCTTATATCTGGTTTTGGAGTTATATGTGTTTTTCAATTTTGAATTATGTAGATGTTGTTGACTAACATTTCTTTGTGGTGCTCAGGACTAGATATCCTGATATGTAGTCAGAAGTAGAGAGAGTATTCAAAGCAAAGAAGAAATGCTGAAGGTTTTATGGGGGAAAAAAAAAGAATAAATGAAGATAACTGTATAAAGCATTCTTATAGGAGAGAAATGGAAAATAATGATGAAAAATATTATATTTGAGTTGACTGTGAGATGCCTTTAATCTAAAATGACAAATTTAACTTTAGGGGGAAAAAAAGTAACAATAAATAAATAAATAAATAAATAAATAAAATGAAAAATTTAAACTTTGTCCTGTTAGCAATGGAGATACTATGTGGGGTTTTTAAATGTTTATTGCAGAAACAATTAACTAATTAACATGGCATTAATGTATATTAGAACTTCCCAACCAGGATATAGCAGCATACTCTCGCCTTCAAGGCTTGTGTTTCGAAATAACTTTTCCAATCAGCCCTCAGAATGGATGGAACTTTCTGAGCCAGTTGCTGCCAAAAGAGCAGCCTCCTCTGTTTATCTCAGGATGCTTTACAAATTTATTATTTTCTATATAAGCCAGGAAGTAAAAATAATTGGGAAGCACAGGTTTGAAGGATGGTCGGGGAAGGGATAGACTAAAGATAGGGGAAACAATGAATAAATAATAAAGAAATAATAAAGATGGGGGAAATAATACATAAATTAATATTTATGTGAATGATGATAAAGGGACAAACTGGTCACAGGCCTTCAGAATGAAGAGAAAAAAGCTAATTCTGAAAATGGATCAAAGTTGAGCTGAATTGAACTTGGTGATTGAATAAAAGAAAAGACGGAAAGCAGATTAAAATTGTACCATGGATTTCCTTCCTGGGTGATCAGTTGGATGATAATACCTACCAGCACGTCAGGTATTAGAACCAAGAATCCAAGAAGAATGATTAATCTAACTATGAGACATGCAAATAAAATAAAAGACATGGCACTGTAAGGACTTGGAATGAAGAAAATCACAAAGATGGACACGAATATCTGCTATGTGTACATATTCCTTAGGCGAAAACAGGACTCTCTAAAGATATGTAAACCTAACAGCAATGACCAGATGGTCCTGTTCAAATGCAAGTTACCAATCTAAACCAAGTGAAGTACCAATGCAATTTGAAAGCGATTTATTAGCAATGCAAATGTCAAGCTAACTCTGATTTTCCCAAAAGCAGGATAAACAAAATAAATGAGCCATTAGGCGGCACAGGTGAGACACTCAGGCTTCAAGGACCCTGCTTTGATTGCTTTGAAAGGCAGAGAAAGGCAGCATAACAAGTTTCCACTTGAACAGAGTGTGTTTATTCAGCTTGATGCAAGTCAGAGGAAATAGCCCTAATAGTTTTGAATTGCTATAAAAGGTTGCATGCACTTGTCAAATTTATGCGTTTAGGCCATAAAAGCAAAAGAGTCTTACAGAGGCATTTTCTTAATTAAGCAATTTATGTATAAATTCACGGATAGAGAAGAAATGCAAGCTTCACATACATCACAGCATGTGCCCCAAATGACCTCTCTTCCATTTTTCAAGCATAAGATTTCCTTTTCAGTTTTCAACACTAGCTCAAAGATTTCTGCCTCAAGAGAAGCATCTCCTGAACACCTCTGCCCATCACTTCTGCCAGCTAATGACTTCTAGCAACTTGTACATACTTCAGTTGGAACAGTATTTTCTTTCATAATTATTTTTCTATCCCTCTCTCCCCCTATTCTGTGAGTCTGTGTTCTTGTTTTCAAAGGCAAACATTGTACACGATTTGTGTCATCAAACCTTCCACAGAGAGATTCTGTGTCTACTCACAACCAGAATCAAAATAGAAAAAAGATGATCCTTAATTCTTTAAAGTTCACTGAATTTTTATTGAGCTCATAATGGCTCTTATAAATTTGATAATAGAGTGCAAGATAAGTATGTTAAAGGAAAATTGTCCATAATGGATAAAATCATGACTCTCAAAAATATATAGTAAATACATATTAATTATTTTATTTAACTAATTATTAACAATGGAATCAGGTAGATACTACAACTGATTCAAAGCAAGTATACGGGGTAAAATTCCCCAGTAAAGAAATGTTGAAATGAATTTACAAATGGATGCAAAACTACATTTTTCCCGTGGGAGGAGACAGGAGGAAAGTCAATTGAACCTCCACCAGACAGAATTTATTTGCATGTCTAACAACAAGAATTATTTTGCATTGCTATCAGTTATCTACTATTTTCAGTGTTGTAAAATAGCTCAAAGGCAATGAAAGGCTCGGCTCACGTAACTTAGAAAGTGTGCTCTAATCTAAACAATGCATAGTTTTCCACTAGAGACATTAGTGATCTTTTTTGCTTATTCTAAATTTCCTTACAATTAGAAGTATCATCTTAAAGATGGAATGAGGAATCACATGTTCTTAGATTAGAGGATCAATCTTTGATCAAAAATTGGTTTCCTCAGTTTGTAAGAAAATATGCCTAACCTCCTCACAACACATTGAGTTCTATCATTAGCCTTTCCTTAAAATAACAACAACAACAACAACAACAACAACAACAAAATAGCATTAATTGAGAGCAGACTATTTTTCAGGGAGTGTGATGAATACTTTGCCTACAGAATTCCTTCAATTCTTGTGTCAACCTGATGAAGTAAGAATGTTATTATTCTTATTTTATAGAAGAGGAAACTGAACATTAGCAAAGGCTCTACATTGCATAAACAGCATGTACCAGTCCTGAGTTCTAAGCAGAAAGCTCTAGATCTCTACTGTCCATTGTGGTATCTCATTGCCACATTGAACTATTGAAACTTGAAATGTGGCTGGTCTGAACTAAGATGTGCTATAGATCTGAAACACACACTGGAATTTTAAGACTTAGTATCCAAAAAAGTTTTGAAAGATAATAGTTTGGCCATGTACAAGAAGAAATGTTTTCCCTCTACTTCTCTAGCTTTGATGGCTAACAACAAGCAGATTAATAGAAGAAAAGGTATGGAAATTTATTAATTTTTAATATTACATGCCAAGAGGCAACAGGAAAAGAAAAAGTGACGACTCCAAAATGTGATGGGATTTGAGAGGTTCTATACCCTCTTAACAGGAAAAAAGGGAGGGGATGTAGGCAACTTAGGAGAGAGTCAATAATTTTTAGAAAAGGTGAATGAACTCTTACAGGAATAAATGGAAAACATAATAGCTGTGACAAGTTTGTGTGGGTGTGGTATCCAAATCCAGTTTCCTCCTCTGTGATAAGACCCAATCCTCCCAAGTTGAGATTTTTGCCAACTGAATTCCTTTTGGAGGACCTGTCTTTAGCAAACTTTTACCTGAATATGTTGTTTTTAAAATGTTGTCTTCTCACAGATACCATATGTTTTCACTCTTATGTGGATCCTGAGAAACTTAACAGAAAGCCATGGGGGAGGGGAAGGAAAAAAAAAAAAAAGAGGTTAGAGTGGGAGAGAGCCAAAGCATAAGAGACTCTTAAAAACTGAGAACAAACTGAGGGTTAATGGGGGGTGGGAGGGAGAGGAGGGTGGGTGATGGGTATTGAGGAGGGCACCTTTTGGGATGAGCACTGGGTGTTGTATGGAAACCAATTTGACAATAAATTTCATATATTGGGGAAAAAAATGTTGTCTTCTCAGAATAATCAATAAAGCACAGCAGCATAGTTTAGGGTGGCATGTCCTGAAATTTTTCAGATAGATTGGATTAAATAAAGTATATTATTAACGTTACCACCTATTTCTTTTCATATTTTTTTAAGTTTATTTTTTTAGTTTTAGAGAGACAGAGACAGCAGAAGTGGGGGAGGGACAGAGAGAGAAAGAGAGAGAGAATTCCAAGCAGGCTCCACACCACCAGCACAGAGGCCTATGTGGGGCTAAAACTCAAGAAACTGTGAGATCATGACCTGAGCAGAAGCCAAGAGCTAGACACTCAACCAACTGAGTCACCCAAGTGCCCCATAATTTCATCTTTTTAAATACAGCTACTAGAAATTATATAATCACCTATGTAGCTCACATTATATCTTTATTGGACAGCACAACTCTAAAATCTGCATTCTTAGTAGCAGACTTGAACAACAGAGTTTTGTCAGCCTTAAATATAAAATAGTTTACTAGCAAAATGAATTTATTCAGGTAAGCAGAGGAATTGCAGTTCAGGACATGCAAGCTATGATGAACCATAGGCAAGTCAGAAGAGAAAAGGAAAAGTTCAGCTTTGTTAGAAAGGAGGAAGTTGGGTGGGTTATTTTAAACAAAAGTTCATTGGAGAAAACAAGAGTTTCAGGTTGTGGCAATTTTTTATTAACTACAACTGGTGGTTAGTGCATTGTTGCTGAGACAGGGAGGGATCTTTCTAAATGAAAAATGTATTCTCATATCAAAATAATTCTTATCTTCCTTCTTCCTGCTGGTTATGCAAGCTGCAACTGGTACTGTGGTATGTGCATGAAAGCTCACCTTGCAGGGTTTTCCAACTCCATTTTTTTTTAAATTTTTTTTAACGTTTATTTATTTTTGAGACAGAGAGAGACAAAGCGTGAACAGGGGAGGGGCAGAGAGAGAGGGAGACACAGAATCTGAAACAAACTCCAGGCTCTGAGCTGTCAGCACAGAGCCCGATGCAGGGCTTGAACTCACAGACCGTGAGATCATGACCTGAGCCAAAGTCGGATGCTTAACCGACCAAGCCACCCAGGCGCCCCTCCAACTCCATTTTAAATGAAGTTTACTTTATGTATTTTCATACATTTTATGTATGTACTTTATGTATTTCATACATTTTTTGTTGCCAACAAAAATCATATAAGTTCCCTTTTTTGAGCAATTAGATGGGTTCTGGTTCAAGATGGCAATGTAAGAAGGTCCTGAACTTACATCCTCCCATGAACATAACAAAATCAATAGCTACATATGGAACAAATTCTTCTGGGGGGAAAAAAAAAAACCAAACACCTGACCTCAATCAGAGCAGAAAAATAGAAAAAGAAAAAAGAAAAGGAAAAAAGTGAAGATTGCTTAAGCGACTTATAGTACAACATTAATCAGACCAACATTTATACTTTAGGTGTCCCAGAAGGAAAAGAGAAAGAAAAAAAGACAGAAAAATTATTTGAAATAATGGAAGGTGGAAACCCATTTAACCTGGGGAATAAAACAGTCATCCACATTCAGGAAGTCCAGAATTCCAAATATAAACTAAAAATACCCATACCAAGACACCGTATAATTAAAATATCAAAATTTAAATACAAGGAGAGATCCTTAAAAGCAGCAAGAGAAAAAAAAAACCTTGTAACATACAAGGAAACCTCCTTAAGACAATCAACAGATTTCACAGCAGAAACTTTGCAGGCTGGAAAGGAGTGACATAATACATTCAAACTCCTGAAAGAAAAAGCCTTCCAACCAAGAACACTCTATCCACCAAATACTCTATCAATAAGATTTGAAGGAGAGATAAAGACATTTGTGAACAAGCAAAAGCTAAAAAAGTTCATCAACTATAAACTGACCTTATAAGAAATGTTAAAAGAACTTCTCTAAGCTGAAAACAAAATGGTGCTAATTAGGGGCAAGAAGACATATGAACGTATAAATCTCATCGGCAATGGTAAATATATATTAAAGATAGAGGATTGATCACTTATAAAGGCAATATAAAGGTTAAAATATAAGGCAGTAAAAAATAACTGTAACTACAATAGTTAAGAAACATGCAAGATAAAAAAATGTAAAATATGACACCAAAAACGTAAAATATGGTGGTGAGGGAAGAGTAAAAATGTAGCACTTTAGAATGCATTCAAACTTAAGTTGTTATGAACTTAAAATAGATTTATAAATAGACGCTGGTATAAGTGGTATAAATAAGCCTTATGGTAAGTACAAAGCAAAAATGTGTAACAGATATAATAAAGATAAAGAGAAAAGAATATAAGCATATCACTAGTGAAGGTCATCAAACCATAAAGAAAGAGAGCAGGAGAAGAAAGGAACAGAGAGGAAGTGTAAAACACCCTGATATCAATTAACAAAATGGCAATAAGAATATACCTATCAGTAATACTTTAAATGTAAATGCATTAAATTCCCTAATCAAAAGACATAGAGTGGTTGATAAAAACAAGACCCATCCATGTGCTGCCTGTAAGAGACTTACTTTAGATGGAAGGATACACACAGACTAAAAGTGAAAGGGTGGAAAAAGATATCCAATGCAAATGAAAATATAAAGAAAGCTGGAGTAGCTATACTTATATCAGACAAAGTAGTCTTTAAAACAAAGATTGTAGGGGCGCCTGGGTGGCTCAGTCGGTTAAGCGTCTGGCTTCGGCTCAGGTCATGATCTCGTGGTCTGTGGGTTCAAGCCCCGCGTCAGGCTCTGTGCTGACAGCTCAGAGCCTGGAGCCTGTTTCAGATTCTATGTCTCCCTCTTCCTCTGACCCTCCCCTACTCATGCTCTCTCTCTCTCTGTCTCAAAAATAAATAAATGTTAAAAAAATTTTTTTAAATAAATAAATAAAACAAAGATTGTAATAAGAGACAGAGAGGGTTATTATATAATGATAAAGGGACCAATCCATCAAGAAGATATAATATTTATAAATATTTATGCACCTAACATATAGGCACCTAAATGTGTAAAGCAAATATTAACAGATCTAAATGGAGAAATTGACAATAATACAATAATGTGGAGAAATAATACAATAATAGTAAGGGATTTTAATACCCTATTTATATCAATAGACAGATCATCCAAACAGAAAATCAATAAGGATATATCAGCCTTAAATGACACATTAGACCATATGGGTTAAACAGATATATACAGAACCTTTGTCCAAAAGCAGCAGAATATACATTTTTCTCAAGTTTGCACGGAACATTCTTTAAGATAGATCACATGTTAGGTCAAGAAACAAATCTTAATAAATTTAAGAAGCTTAAAATCACATCAAGCATCTTTTCCAACCTTAATGGTATAAAACTAGAAATCAATTACAAGGAAAAAAATGGGGATTCCACAAATATATGGATATTAAACAACATGCTACTGAACAACTAAGTCAAAGAAGAAATTAAAAGAAAAATTTTAAAAATACCTTGAGAAAAATGGTAATGAAATACAATATATCAAAACTTATGGGATGCTGAAAAAAGCAGTTCTAAGATGGATACTTTTATTGATAAATGTCTATATCAAGAAACAAACAAGAAAATCTCAAATAAACAAATTAACTTTATACACAAAGAAAAAAAAACTAAGCCCAAAGTTAATGGAAAGAAGGAAGTAAATGAAATAAAGACTAAAAGAACTACAGAAAAGATCAATGAAACTAAGAGTCACCACTTTAAAATGATAAAATTGAGAAACATTTAGCAAGACATGCCAAGAAAGAGGGACAACTCAAACAAATAAAATCAGAAATGAAAGATGCAACATTACAAACATTACCACAGAAATACAAAGCATCATAAGAGACTTCTATGAAGAAGTATACACCAATAAATTTGATAACCTCAAAGAAATGGATAATTTCCTAAAAACATATAAACTACCAAGACTGAATCATCCAGAAATAGAAAATATGAGCAGAAATATTCTACAAGTAAGGATATTAAATCAGTAATCAAAAACCTCTTAACAAAGAAAATTCCAGGACCAGATGGCTTCACTATTGAATTCTACCAAGCATTAAAAATAAATACCAATACTCCTCAAACTCTGCCCAAAAATAGAAGGAACACTTCCTAACTCATACCAGCATTACTCTGATACCAAAACCAAACAAGGAAATCACAAGATGAATACTGATAAATAACCCTGATGAACATAAATGCAAAAATTCTCAACAAAATATTAACAAACTGAATTAAATAATTCATTAAAAGGATCATATAGTATGATAAAGTGGAATTTATTTCAGGTTCAACATCCACAAATCAATCAACGTGATATACAACATCAATAAATGAAGAATAAAAATTATATGATCAAATCAACAAATTTGGCATAAGCACTTGACAAAGCTCAAAACCTATTTATGATAAAAACTTTCAACAAAGTGGGTACAGAAAGAGTGTAACTCACATCATACACGCCATGTATGACAAGCTCATAGCTAACATTATACTCAATGTTAAAAGCTGAAAGCTTTCTTCTAAGATCAGGAATAAGACAAAGATGTCTACTCTTGCCACTTTAGTTCCACATAGCATTGGAAGTCCTAGCCAGAACTATTACACACACAAACACACACACACACACACACACACACACACACACACACACACAAACAAATACAAAGCATTCATATTGGAAAGGAAAAGGTACCTCTATCACTATTTGAAGATGACATAATATTAAATATAGAAAACCTTGAAAACCTAACCAAAAAACTACTACAACTAATAAAGAAATTCAGAAAATTGCAGGATACAAAATCAACATGCAAAAATGAGTTGCATTTCTATACACTAATAATAAACTATGAGAAAAATTAAGAAAATAATCCCATTTACAACTGTATAACAAAGAATAAAATATATAGAAATAACTTTAATCAAGGAGGTGAAAAACCTATGCACTGAAAATCATTAATAAAAAAACTGAAGAAGACACAAATAAATAGAAAGATATTCTATACTCATGGATTAAAGAATTAATATTTTCAAAATGTCCATACTGCCCAAAGCAATCTACAGATTCAATACAAGCCCTTTCAAAATTCCAGTGACATTTTCCACAAAAATAGAACAAACCACCCTAAAATTTGCATGAAACCACAAAAGATTCTGAAAAGCCCAAGCAATCTTTAAAAAGAACAAAGATCTCTGATTCCCTACTATATTACAAAACTATATTAATCAAAACAGTATGACAATAGCACAAAAACAGATACAGAGATCAATCGAACAGAACAGAAAGCCTAGAAATTAACCCATGTATATATCGTAAATTAATTTGCAACAAAGGAGCCAAGAATATACAATAGGAAAAAGCCAGTCTCTTCAATCAATAGTGCTGGGAAAAGTGGACAGCCACACACAAAAGAATGAAACTTAACCAGTATCTTACATCGTACACAAAAATTAACTCAAAATAGATTAGACTTGAACATAAGAACTGAAATCATAAAACTCCTAGAAAACATAGACAGTAAGTTTCTTGACATCAGTCTTAACAATGATTTTCATCAACAGCAAAGGCAACAAAAGCAAAAATAAACAACCACATCAAACTAAAAAACTGCACAGCAAAAGAAACACTCAACAAAATGAAAAGGCAACCTACATGTTTAGAGAAAATATTTGCAACTCATATATCTGACAAAGGGTTACTATCTAAAATATATAAAGAACTCATACAACTGAATAGAAAAAAAAATTCAATTAAAAAAACAGGCAAAGTATCTGAATAAACATTTTTCCAAAGAAGATATACAGATGGTCAACAGGTACATGGAAAAGTGTACAACATTGCTAATCATCAGAGAAATTCAAATCAAAACCACGACGAGATATTACCTCATACATCTTAGAATGGCTAGTATCAAAAAGAGAAGAAGTAACAAGAACTGAAAAGGATATAGAGAGAAGGGAATCCATGTGCATTGTTGGTGGGAATGCAAATTGGTGCAGCCACTATAGCAAACAGAATGGAGGTTCCTCAAAAATTTTTAAATGTAACTACCACATGATCGAGCAATTCCATTTCTGGATATTTATTCAAAGAATACAAAAAGACAAATTTGGAAATATATATATGCACCCCCATGTTCATTATAGCATTATTTACATAGCCAAGATATGGGGTGGCAGGTGTGTGTGGGGGAAACCTGTGTTCATCAATTGATGAATGGATAAAGCAAATGTAGTATATATTTACAATGGAGTATTATTCAGCCCTAAATAGAAACCTTGCCATTTGCAACAACATGGATGGATCTTAAGGGCTTTATGCTAGGTGAAATAAGTCAGAGAGAGAAAAACAAATACTGTATGACCTCACTTATATGTAAAATCTAAAACAAGAAGCTCATAGACACAGAAAACAAATTGACAGATTGTTGGTTCCCAAATGTGGGAGATAAAGAGATGGGTGAAATGGGTGAAGAGAGTCAAAAAGTTTAAACTTCCAGTAATAAAATAAATAAGTCATGGGAATGTAATATACAGGAGGGTGACTAAAGTTAATAATACTATATGAAATGTTGGAAATTTGCTAAGAGAGCAAGTCTTAAAATCTCATCCTACACACACAATTTTTTTATAACTATGTATGATGACAGATGCTAACTGTGGTAATCATTTCAAAATACATACAAATAGCAAATCATTTTGTGGGGCGCCTGGGTGGCTCAGTCGGTTAAGCATCCGACTTCGTCTTAGGTCATGATCTCACAGTTCGTGGGTTCGAGCGCTGCATCAGTCTCTGTGATGACAGCTCAGACCCTGGACCCTGCTTCAGATTCTGTGTCTCCCTCTCTCTTTGCCCCTTCCCCACTCATTCTCTCTCTCTCTCTGTCTCTCAAAAATGAAAAAATGTTAAAAAAATTTTTTTAATTAAAAAAAATCATTTTGTTACCACCTAAAACTAATATAATGTTATATATCAATTATACCTTAATAAAAAAAAGTTCATTTATAAGCTTTTATTCCACTTACATCAATTTAATTCACTTGTTCTTAGAATTGTGTTTGAATGTAAATTTATTAAACAAGTTTATTAAGCAAAAGTAGCCATTAAAATTTATTTTTTTTATAAATCAGGCAAGTTTTAAAATATTATAGAAGCAAAGAACCTAAAAAGTTAAACATATGGCTTTTCTCTTTTGCTTTTTTTTTTTTTACTGCTTGGTATAATATACATTAAGCAATTTATTTTTTATTGTTCATCTCAGTTTATTCTTAGTTTCAATTTACAATTTTATTATCTTAAACATCTAGTAGAGATAATATAATCTTATTCAACTAGTAAATCTAACTAGAATAAATGTATGCTCATGTTACACTGAATGTTGATAACTCAGAAGACATATCCACTTTTATTAAGCCAACAATATTAAACTAATCTTACTTCTCAGAGATTTACCCACATCACTTGTGAACGTAAAAAAAAATTTGGGTTGGTTTCTATATTTCTAGGAATTTTAGAAATTAATTTAAATAAGTGGCTGTTTATCTCTAATCCAAAGTGAATAGAACCCCTTTAAAAGAATTTATTAAGTAATTTTTAAATTCTCTCTGGAGATAGAAAAATATTATATATACTTAACATATATGCATACATACACACATGCATTAACATATAAACAGATACAAACATGGGTGCCTGGGTGGCTCAGTCAGTTAAGCTCAGCAGGTTAAGCATCAGACTCTCTATCAAGAGTCAGTAAGGCATAGTAATATAAAAATCACTGATTTATCTCTACTTTATCTTGTTATCCAAATGGTGTCTCTGTCAGAAACGTGATGAGTTTACCTATTAAGTAAGGTATAAGTTCTTTTACCAATATTTGTGAAGACTTTTATGACTTTCTTTTGCCCTGATATATAATCTTTCAATGACGCCATAGACTACCTTTTAGGCTGAGGACACATCCAGTGACTGTCTGGATGTCTCCGAAGCCATCTGAGTGGATAAAATATTCAGTCTATTTCCAACCAAACTTTCGGCCTCAAAAATTTACTTCCCTTAAGAGTTCTTTAAGAGACCCTAATGGGGGGCCAGGACCTAAAATTCAAATGACAGAGGGGCTGGAACAGGAAGCGAAACATTCCAGCAGGGTGCAAAAAGGGATGGAGGTAAGGGGTTTGAAGGCCATATTAAAGGGTTCAGGGGAACTGGAGGGAAGATCAAAGGCAGCAGTAAAAGGAAAAAGGAGGAATAGAGGTGATAAGAAGAAAGAGGTTTTAAAGGAGCCAATTTGTGGTGATGACCTTGTTTCTGAAAGAGGTTACTTAAGTTCCAAATTATCTTTAGTAAAACCGTACCAGCAAGAAAGGAAGCAGAAAAAATTAGTTGCATATATAGTCGGTGGGGTCAAAAAGGAGATTCTCAGATGACTGAGAGGCTCCCATGTTCTTAACTAACGGTACCTTTATACTTATGAACAAAGAAACTTGGGATTTTTAACACAGCTTCTGTTCCTTGCTGTGGAACAGAGTCTCTTATAAACAGACGCCTAAGATTCTAAAGCAAATATTATAGACAGTTTCTTGCCTGAAACTCTAACCCAGCCTTTTACAAACAGAGAAACCTAGAAAGCTAACTCAGGCTCCATTCATCTGGGACTCAAACCCAGCTTCTAGAGTATACTCAGAATCTTAGGAACCAAAATTGTCCTTACCAGTTTCAATAGACATTTGTCCACAGCTATGGTTTAGGCGTTGGATCCACCAGTGGATCCCTAATTAATCAATCAAGAATGAAGACAGAGCCTTCAAACGTGCCCACTCAAGGTCCCGAGTGAATGATCCAGGAGTCCAATGATGAATGTGATCCTATCTGAATCATAGCACCAGAACTTCCAAAGACAAAAACAGAGGTAGACATTTATGAGGTAAAAACAGATTTTACTGAAGAATAGTACGGAAGGGGAAAAGAAACCCCATAAGAGAACTAAGCTCAATTCTGAATACAGCAAGGGTAAGTGGGAATTTATGGCCAAGGAGCAGGGTTGGAGGCCAGTGGATGAAAAATTGCCAAAGAGGAAACGTTAGAGGTAAAGAGGATTCTGGAAGAACTGACCCTAACAGGATCAGGATTGCTGAAGACAGGCCAGGGTGATCAGACATCAATCAGCTGGGATATGGTGTAGGATGAGGAACCTGATCAGACATTGAGAGTGATCAAATATCAGACAGCAATGGAGGGAGGGGGTCCTTGCTAGGCTGACTTAGCAGGGTTCTTGCTAGAACTGGATTTTATAAGGAAGTGCACAGATGAGCCTAGAAGTTTCTGGAGCCTGAGTGAAGTTTGTTCAAGCAAAGCATCTTGGTCAATGATATGATTAAAATGTTTATTCCTCAAAATATCTGTTACCATTATATTAGCCACATGTGATTAGCAGAAAATTTTCTGCTTAAATTATAAAATGTTTTAATAATTTCCCTCTCATACAAGAATAGACAATTTCACATTTACTCACCCTGAAATAGCAAGAGCATTATTAACATCAACGTGGGTAGCATGGGGTTTGACATATATTGTAGCAGGGAATAAAGTGTGTACCTGGGTAAGAAGGCCTGACTTCAAGTCCCAGCTCCATACTAACTAACAAGTAACTGCCTGAACTATGATTTCCTTGTCTATAAAAAGGAAAACATTTAACTTTGAGGTCTTTTTAGCCAAAAGAATTAATTAGTTCTGTAATCATTCTGGACCTTCACCTGTTACCTTCTGTAGCAAGACTTAGAACAGCTGTTCTCAAACTCGAGCATTAGCAGAATTACCTGGATGGTTGATAAGCTTCCTGTCACAGGGCCCTACCTCCAGAGTTCCTGATTCAGTAGATCTGGGGCAGAGCTAATAATTTACATTGCTAATAGGTCCCTGGGGATGTTGGGGACCATACTTGGAGAACCAGTGTAATATGGCAACATCACAGAGCCATTCATGTGCGGTGGTACCCCAGGGGCTTCAGGACAGAGTGAACTAAATCCTATTCAAGAGGTTAACTGAAAGTTAGGGATTTCTTAAAGCTTTTTATGGAGAGTGATTCTTTTCTATATGTTCCCATCCAGGAAGGAGAGAATTTAGACCAATAATGCCATGAACGATTATGTTTCCTGCTGGCATTTTGCCTTTTCTTTTAAAGAATTATGCATTCTAAATGGAAGTGTCAGATCAGGTTCTGAATTTTTTTATTGACTTGGTTTGAAACTCTATTGCACTTCACATGGGTGGTGGGCAAAGTCTCCATTTACACTATTACAAAACAGACACACCTAAACCCATGTTTCTATTAATGAGCTGATGTACAATATGTTACTTTCAAAGAAAGGTCAATGATAAAAGGAATAAATTTCCCCCCTTATTTGCTATTTAAAATTTTTATTTATTTTTATATTATCACAAAGTCTGCTTTGTGCCTTTCAGGGTAAAGTCAGCTTGTTCTAATTACATTTATAAAATAAAAGCTTCCTCTGTTCCCCTAATGTTTCAACTTTTATTGCTTCGCATCTGGCTATTTTTAGGGCCAAATATGCAACTTCATGGTTCTTTGAGAACACCAACTGACTGTGCAAATACGCATTGAAGCTGTGGGAATGTAGGTTGCCTTGTCCAGACAATGCTGACAGAAGCACTGTGCATAGGAGATGGCAAATACGATTTTTAAAATCATAACAATGGCAAATGCATTTACCTAGCTGGGAAAATAATGTGGATTGTTTTTGTTGTGGTTCTTTGTTAGGTTTCGTTTTCATAAGTTTATAGCTATTACTAAATGTGCTGTGGGCAAAAAATCTGCCTCAGTTTCTTTAAAAAAAAATTCAACCTAAAATTATCTATTAAAAATTTTGTATTCTTAGGTTAATTTCCTCTTAGGGACTCCAGTTAAACCTGATCTTTGTGAGAAATGAAATTAGTAGATATTCAGATCCTTTTTTTTTTTTTTTTTTACCCATAAGTTATAAAGTGATTGTGATTATCCTTAAACTCACTTATTTGGAATTATTGGGAAAATGACAAAGTCAATCCATTACCCAGATGGCATAATGTAGTTAAAGTACCCAATTGACAATGGATTTTGTTTTGTTCCTATTCTTTTTCTGAAGTTTGGTTTATGTGGATATATCTATGTCTCTGGTATGATTGATAGTTCAGCCATTTTAATACTTATTTTTAGGCTTCAGAGCTTTCATGATTATTGTCCCCTATCCTCGTCATTAATAATAGCCATCTGCACTTCTTTTCCTTTAATGAGTGGAGTGATTTTACTTTATCATCAGTATGTTCTGGGAATAGCACCGTTAATGCTATACTCAGACAAAAAAAGTGCCCGAGGTAATTATGGAACCCATCTGAAATTTCAAAATTAAAATATTTCCCCAAGCTTTGTAATATTCATTTCAGGCACAAGCTCACCACCATTTTTAACTAACAAATATCCAGTAAAGCACTTCTATCAAATCAATTCTTTTTTGAACCTGAAATGAATAAAATCAGTGAAAAAATTAAAGTCGGCTGTTCTAATGAGTGGTGTTATTCTAACCAGTGCCCCAATTAGAGCTAAACTTTATTACTTTTTAAAATGTCTCTTACTTTTCCTCTTTTTTAAAAATTTAAAGTAAACCTGAAAGTAAAAAGAAAAAACTGAGTCATAGTTGCTAATTAATAATACCTAGTATCAGGACTAATGTCTACACATTTTGGCTATGTCTGCACAGTCCTTTAAAGGTCACAGTTTCTTAAAAATCTGAATTCTCTAAAGGATACATTTTTGTTCTATAGCACCAAATAATGATTTTGGCTCTGTATTTTCCATTGTCTTAAGTCTTTTCATTTATGTCTCTTAAGATATTTTTTTTTTATGTTTATTTATTTTTAAGAGAGAGAGAGAGACAGAGTGCAAGTGGTGGGAGGGGCAGACAGAGAGGGAGACACAGAATCCGAAGCAGGCTCCAGGCTCTGAGCTGTCAGCACAGAGCCCAATGTGGGGCTCCACCCCATGAACCATGAGATCATGAAAGCCAAGGTCGGACACTTAACCGACTGAGCCATCCAGGTGCCCCTTAACATCTGTTTCTACTCACAGCAACTCTGACACCAAATGTGTAGAAGTTTCCTTCCACGTCAACCAATTTTCCACCTCTGTGGAAACCAACTGGTTGTCTTACAATTCAATTCAATTCTGACACTTACTACCTGGAGTTAAAGCATACACCACAGGTTAAGGGCTCAGTCCCACAGGATGGTCCTCCAGTTCATATGCTACTCATAAATTCTCATCACACTTCTGAGCAACTGCTTATAAACCAGGAATCCCTGTGACCTCCTTCTCAGGTTCCATACCTTGCAGAAAGGGTCACAGAACTCAAGGAAACAGTTTACTATTACCAGTTTATTATAAAGGATACAACTCATGATCAGCCAGAAAGTGACGTACAGGGCAACGAGCCCAGAGCTTTTTCTGCCCTTCCCAGGGGCACCATCCCTTCAGCATCTCCATGTGCTCACCAACCCAGCAGCTCTCCAAATCCTGTGGTTTAGGTTTCCTATGGAGCTTCCATTATATAGGAATGACGGAGTAAATCATTGGCCATTGGTAATTCCCTCAATCTTCACCCTCTCTCCACTCCCTCGAGGTCAGGTGGGTGGAGATTAAAGCTTTAACACTACTCACACGATTGGCTGCTCTGCTAACCAGCCTCCATCCTAAAGGTATCTAGAGGCCCACCAAGAGTCACCTTATTAACATGAACTAGGTATGATTGAAATGGGCTCCTTATGAGTAACAAAGGACACCTCTCTCACCCTATCAGTAAGGAAATTCCAAGGTTTTAGGAGCTCAGAGTCAAGAATTAGGAATGAAGACCAAATACATATTTCTTATTATGTCATACTATCAGTCATCATTAAACTTTACAATTAAGGCATGGATAGGTTACAAATTCCAAATTGCTAGTAGAAGACACCCAAATCTCAGAATTACATTTGAGTTGTAGCATAATGAGCCCTGTAAAGTCAAGTCTGATATGTTCATCCATTCTGTCTTATCAATCAAGAAGTTCTAATGTAACCAACTTGATGTCCTATCACACCGTATTATCTCAAAGTTAGTCACATTCAACTAATCAAACATGTTTATTGTTTTTGTTTTTCATTATTATTGCTATGAATATCATCACTATTCCTCTTACTCAAGATGTCACGCACAGTCAGTGCACGATGGGTACCAGACAAGAGTCTAGTTTCCATTTGATAATAGGCACTGCAGCCTTAAGTGAGACTCAGAAAAAAGAATTTGGAACAGTGCATCCAGATAATCTAGAAAGCTTTTAAAAATTGGCACTGTGTAATTCTAGTGTCTTATAGACAGAATTTATGCCTCTGATTATGATTAGAACTACAGCTCTTTCGTTACTCATTTTCAATGTTCCTATCTTCCATGATTATTTTCTATGATTCTGCTTTGATAGGTCTGGGATGCGGCCCAGAAATTTATAGCTTTGAAAGCTCATCAGGTGATTCTTCTGTGCAATCAATTTACAAACTCTTTAATCATATAGGTGGAAAGCTTAAAGCCCAGAAAGTGAAGGGACTTACCCTGTTAAGGTGCCTGAAATTTTACCATCACAATTTTCTACCTCAGAACTTTAAGACTTCTCAGTCTTCAATATTTAAATGGAAGTATTTTCAAGGAAGTTTGTGTCAACCATACGACAGTAAGATCAAGGACCAAAACCCAGTATATATAATTAGGGAGAGTTGAGATTCCTAGGGAAACAAGGACACTGAGATTACATTCATTTTCACTTACACTATTGCACTGAAGAGTGCCAATGACCCAGGAAATAGGTAGAACAGGGGGTCTTTGCCCTGTTGTAAAGGGATAATGGAACTGGATCTCTGAAAGTGTCAGTGACTTTCCCCAAATTTATACAATGTTATGCCAGAGCTGTGGCCTAAATCCCAAGTCAGGACCCCACACTCCATATTCTTTCTGCCATTTGTTGCCGAGTGATTATCTAATTTCCACTTTTATTTCAGGATGACCCCTGTAGTGGGGAATAGGTGCATAAGGGAAATCATAGTTAAAGATTTTTTTTAAAATAGTTCTATCAGTATCATGCACAAATCCTAACATACGATTAGCGATCAAAATTATTTTATATTTATAGTTGTCAAAATAACCCATAAATGTTTTCATCTTGTTACTTCCCACTTATTTTGCCATCTTTCCTTCAATCGAGTTTACTTTAAAATTGTAATCCTGTTATTTGACAGCTTCACTTTCCATATCATAGATATGGATACATCAAGATCAATCTTTGTCCCACCGGTGTGTCATAATTTAGAAACGTAACAATAGGCTAAGCATAAGAATAAAGGAGTAAAAAGTTCTTTCTTGTATTTTGTTTTATTTTGTTTCATTCTTCAGCAGAATATACCAAGATAGAATTTCTTTTTTTTTTTTAATGTTTGTTTATTTTGAGAGAGAGAGAGAGAGAGAGAGAGAGAGAAAGAGCACGAGTGGGAGAGGGGCAGAGAGTTAGGGAGAGCCAGGATCCTGAGCAGGGTCTGAGTTGTCAGCACAGAGACCAATGACAAAACGTGACATCATGACCTGAGCAGAAATCATGAATGAGACGCTTAACCGACTGAGCCACCTAGGCGCCCCTGAGGTAGAATTTCTGAAAGAGTTCATAGAACTTCTTAGCCAAAATCCTTAACCTGAAATTCAAGCCCTCTGCAATCTGACCCAGTTATCTTTTTTTTTTCCCCCAAACTCCTTTCTCATTACTCTTCTCACATCTGCAACATTCCCCGAATGTTATGGAGAATGTGTGCCCCCCAACCCAAATTCATATATTCAAGCCCTACACTTAATGTGATGGTATTAAGAGGTGGAGCTTTGGGAGAAAATTAGGATTAGATGAGGTCATAAGGGTGGGGCCTTCATGATTTAGGTTAGTATCCTTGTAAGTCAGGAAAGCCTGTCTCCTGTCTCTACTCTCCTTCCTGTGAGGATGCAACCAGAAGTCATTGGTCTGCAACCAGTATAGGGCTCTCACCAGGACCTGACTGTGCTAGGACCCCAATCTTGGATTTCTAGCTTCCAAAACTCAGAAATAAATCTCTGTTATTTATAAAACACCTAGTCTATAGTATTCTGTGATAGCAACCTGAACTAAATCACTTCATCTGAGCAAGCCAGTGTCCCCATGTAGTTCCTGTTCTTTCTTACAAAAGTATTTTTTTGTACATTCTGTTTGCTCTCTCAATTTCTGGGGTAATCATATGCTACCTATTTCCCTTAATGGGAACAATTCTCTTCTTCATATGTGTTACACTTATCATTTCTACTCCAAACGGTAGTTTTTTCTGGTCATTGTCTCTCCTACAGGACAATGCTTTGCCCAGTTGTCAATTATTCCATACACAAATGATTGAATTGATGAATGGATTATTGACCAGATCTTTAAATTTAGGACTTAATTTCAACGGTTTTTATTTTTATTGAGCAACTTAGTACAATTCACATTTTCCATGCCCATTAAAAACAACAATAACAACAAAGCACTGCAAAAAATAAATCTATATGATTCCTAAATACATCATTTTAAGTCTATTTTTTGATGTGATTACTGTAAAAGTCATTGGTACCTACTTACAATTGAAGACTATTAAAAACAAAAAGGAGTAATTCTGTTCTCTCCTTGTATACTTTTGAGTCAATATTCCCAATTCCTTTTTCCCATACTCACATCCAAATTTATAAAGATAGAGTGATCAGGGCACCTGGGTGGCTCAGTCAGTTAAGCATCCGACTTCGGCTCTGGTCATGATCTCACAGTTCGTGAGTTCAAGCCCCGCATCGGGCTCTGTGCTGACAGCTCAGAGCCTGGAGCCTGCTTTGGATTCTGTGTTTCCCGCTCTCTCTGCTCCTGCCCTACTCACACTCTGTCTCTGTCTCTCAAAAGGTGAATAAATGTTTAAAAAAAATTTTTTTTTAAATAGAGTGATCCCTATAAAATAAATAATATTTTATTTAAGATAAGAAACCGCTGCCTTAAGAATTATTGAAATGCAATAATGATTTGTTAGGGTTTCATCTTAAAAGAATCACCCCAATTTAATTAAAAAAGAAATGCTGAAAAAGTAATTACTTATTCTAAATAATGTGAGAGGCATCTGGGTGGCTCAGTAGGTTAGGTGTCTGACTTCGGCTCAGGTCATGATCTCATGGTTTGTGGGTTCAAGCTCCGCATCAGGCTCTGTGCTGACAAACCGGAGCATGGAGCCTGCTTTGGATTCTGTGTCCCCCGCCTCTCTCTGCCCCTCCCCCACTTGTGCTGTCTCTCTCTGTCTCTCAAAAATAAATGTTAAAAAAAATTTTTTTTAAATAAACAAAAAATTAAAAATGTGAGGGGGCACCTGGGTGGCTCAGTCGGTTAAGCATCTGACTTCAGCTCAGGTCATGATCTCGTGGTTCATGAGTACAAGTCCCATATCAGGCTCTGTGCTGACAGCTCAGAGCCTGGATTCTGTGTCTCCCTCACTCTCTGCCCCTCCCCCGCTCACGCTGAGTCTCTCTCTCTCCCTCTCTCTCTCTCTCAAAAATAAATAAACATTAAAAAAAAAAGGAATAGAAAAAATGTGAAAGAAATTTCAAAAACTTCAAGCTGTTTGGGAGCATTTTCTCTGTGAGTTTTCTTAAAGTGCAGTTAAGGGAGATAAGTTTTTCTAAACTAAATATGACTTAATAAGTTTATGCTTCTGCTATTTAACAATTAATCATAAAAGGGAATAAAATTATGAGGTTTATGGGTTTTGCCTAAATATCTTAATTATAGTTTTTCTTTTAACTATACTTCTAAGAAATTCCATGATAAAAGAGAACCTTAATTTTAAATGTAGAATACTAAAATAACAAGGTAATCAGGATATTAGATAATAGGTTGGGTCAAGAAAATGACATTAATTCATTTCTTAGACAAAATGTTGTGACTTTACTCTTCAGAGTTGGTAAGGAGATTATTGTCCTGTATAGTGAGGATTCTTGCATACTTTTCAGTTAAATTCAGATTAACTGATGGAATGATGTGAGCATCTGGGCATACATTAGAACAAAACTGTTGATGGCTTTGAATGAAACTACAGTTATGTGACAGATTCTTCAGTAATATTAATACATAATGAAGGAAATGCAAACGGGCCTTAAATGCATAAAAAATGCCATTTTGTTTCTACATATTTATTCTAAAGAAATAACCACAAATGTGAACAATGATTTAGCAACTCAGCAATGTTTATAAACTCAGCAATAAACCCTGTTTACCACAGAGAAAAATTAGAAAGGGCCTGTTTCTAAGAAAGTGAAATCTTTAAATTATGGCTTATTTATACAATGGAAGAGTATGAAAAATGATGTAAAACAATGTAGGGGGGTAGAAAACTGTTGATATACTAATTTTATTTTTTTTAATTTTATTTTAATGTTTATTCATGTTTGAGACAGAGAGAGAGACAGAGACCACGAGCAGGGGAGGGGCAGAGAGGGAGGAGACACAGAATCTGAAGCAAACTCCAGGCTCTGAGCTGTCAGCACAGAGCCCAACGCAGAGCTGGAACTCAAGGACTGTGAGATCATGACCTGAGCCTAAGTTGGATGGACATTTAACCAACTGAGCTACTCAGGGGCCCTGATATACTAATTTTAAAATCAGATCGTAAAATGTAACTTCATGATCAGATTTCAAATTAAATTAAATTAAGTAATACAATACAATAAAATAATTCTCTATTTGTTAGGTACGAACCAAACTGCCGTAACAAAGATACCCCAAAACACAATGACTTAAGCAAGATAAAGGCTTATTTTTCACTTATGTAACATCCATATGAACTAGGACATGCAGTCACCTGATCCCCATGAGGATCTTCAGGAACCCGATATTTCTTCAGTCTTGACAATTCATGAACACTAGGGCACAGATTTTAATTTTTTCTTTTGAAAATAGGGGTTCACAGATTTGATGAAAGGATTGAACCCTCACCTCAGAAAAATGTGCATGTGTTTGCCTGTGTGCATGTGTGCGTACACACACACACACACACACACACACTTCTACACTGTTTCAGGCTGTCTTCAGGGGTTCACAGATCTCTTACTAGTATCTGCATGGCTGAAGCTAGCTTATGAGCGAATTTATTTAATTCACACTGAAGGAAAGCTTGAAGGGCAGCTGGAAAATGTAGTCACTACTTGGGTAGCCATGTGCCCTCTTAAAATCTCAAAAGAGAGTGGTGGTCTATTTCTATAGGGAAACAAGGAAGAGGAGAATGGGTTCTGGGAATATTTAGCTGCCTCTGCCACAAATTGCATAAAAATACTAAATCTACATATCAGATACTAATACTACGTATATCTGGATGATGAAATAATGAGTTATTTTTAAATTTTCTCTTTCATTCATTGTATTCTTTCACATTCACTTTATGATATTGGACATTTCCATACTCTTCTGAATGCCTAAAGACATCCTTTGTAATCTAGTATGTGAAAATAATTGTAAATGATTCATATGTGCTGTTGAAAAGTATGTTTTCAATTTACAGGGTTCATATATATCTCTTACATTAAGTTTGATAATGAGTTCTTCAAATCTTCAGTCCCTATACTAATTTTTGCCTAATGAGAGAAGAATATAAAAATCTTCTAGTATAATTAGGAAACATTTAAATGTTTTCCTTGCAATGAAATAAATATTTGCTTTCTATATTTGAGACTGTGTTGTCTTTGCCCATAAAAGTATCATTTTATACTCGTGGTGAAACATTTCCTTCGTCATGTACTGACACCATTCCTGTTAATGGTTTTGCATTAAATTGTGTTTTGTCTGATATTTATATTGGCACACCAGCTTTCTTTTGCTTAGTATTTCTCAGCAAATTTTTTTAATTTCCATATTCTTAACATTTCTGAATTATATTCCTTTATGGATATCTCCTGTGCATTGCAGAATTTAATTTTCTGTCTTATGTAATCTAATTTCTGAATAATTTTACTTTTACCATCATTAATTTTTTGTCTTTTATTTACCATTTTTGCTTATATTTTCATCTTTTCTACGATCTGTTGGATTGAGTTTGCTGGGGCTTTTTTAAGTGTTCCAAGCCACCTTTATTTAGAAATTATGCACTCTATTTTTATTCTTTAAGTAGCTAACTTTAAATTTTTAACATGGATACTTAAAAAGATTTAACGTTAATCAATATCTCTATTCTCTTCCTGAATAATTGAAGGGACTTAGAATACTTCAACTCTGATCTCTCATCCTAAACTACTTCTATATTATTGTAGTCTAATGATCAACCTAATATATGGCTGAAGTGAAAAAGGGAGTTTTCCCAGCTCAGTCTGCCATGTTGACATGAGATCTATTTTAGACCTTTTATCCCATAAATTTTTATACCTCCATATAACAAATAAGTAATAATAAATAATAAATAAATATTTTATATTTATAATTATTTACATTTATTTAATAATTATTAAATTATTTATATTTATATTAATTTATATTTATAATTATTTAAAATAAATAATTTAAATTTTTATACCTCCATATAATAAATAAGTAATAAAAAGATTATTTTACAGGGTATTTCTAGAGAGGAGAGCCAATTAAGTGAAATATGATTCTGGAATTAAAATATATTTTACTGGAATAAAGAGAATATAAGGCAAATGACTAAATATCAAAAACAATATGAAAGTTCAAGTCATTTTTCCTAATTTAAGAAAAAAAAAAGCAGCTTACACAACTGATCAACAGCAAACAAGTTGAAGATACAAAAGTTGAGGATGTTTTTGCTGAGACATACCGTCAAACTTCTCTTTCAGTTATGATCATTATTCCATCCTTATTTCATGATTTTCTTATAAGAAGTAGAACTTTTAAGCATGATTTGTAGACATCAATGTCTAAAGCTGTAAAACATGAAACATACTGAGCTTCAAAAATGAGGAAGGAATTAGAAACTCTGCACCCCTATCTCACCTCTGCTGTATTTTCATCTAATATTTTAGGCATAAGTAAAGAGGTGAGTAATAAAGTGGCATTATCTGAGAGGTGCCAAAAGTTCTGCCTATTCCCAAATCTTCCTATTTAACCTAAAAGTCTCTAAAAAACCACCAAAAGAGTCACCTTCAGGTTTCAATCATTTTGTTTCAAAAAAAAAAAAAAAGATACATGCACAAGTCCAATATATACATTTGGTTGTATTAATACATAAAATACAACTCATGAATTATGTAAATGTTTTCTACTTATCTTCATTTGGTTTGAATCAATGTATCCCTTTTGTTGTTTTCTAAAATTCCTTATCAAAAACAACAGACCATGGGGTGCCTGGATGGCTCAGTCAGTTAAGCACGTGACTGACTCTTGATCTTGACACAGGTCATGAACTCTCAATTCATGAGATGGAACCTCACATCAGGCTCTGTGCTGACAGCATGGAGCCTGTTTGGGCTCTCTCTGCCCCTCCCCTATTCGTGCTCTGCTCTCTCGCTCTGTCTCTCTCAAAATAAATAAACTTAAAAAAAAAAAAACTCTTAAAAAACAACAGACCAGCTAGAGTACACTATGATAGAAGTCAAGAATGAGTATACATCTGACAGGTAGGTATATTTATTAAAATCAAGAACCTAAAATACAATCTGTTTCTGGTAGTCTATGAACTGAGGTTACATAAATGGCATTTACCCTTGTTGAATCTAGAATTCAAATTAAACTTCTAGAGGTGCCTGGGTGGCTCAGTCAATAAAGGTTAAGTGCTCAACTCTTAATTTCAGCTAGGTTATGATCCCAGGGTCCTGGGATGGACTCCTGCATAGGACTCCGTGCTGAGTCTGGAGCCTGCTTCAGACTATTTCTCTCTCTCTCCTTCTGCTCCTCTCCCCTGCTCCTTCTCTCTCTCTTTCAAATAAAAAAAAATAAAAACAAAAAAAAAAACTAAAACCAAAACAAAATAAACTTCTAGATGTCTCAATGATAATGATGATGGTGATAGCAGCACTGAGAGTCCTCCCTGTATAAGTGATTCACATAAACAACCTCTTTATATTTATCACATTCCTATGAGACAGGTAACTATTATAAGGTCATTTCACAGGTGAAGAAACTGAGACTGTGAGAGAGTAATTAACTTGGTCAAGTTCCCATATTAAAATATGGTAGACCATATTTTGGGTCTACCTGCTTATTTAGGTCAGGCTGCTTATTTTCAAAGCTATGCATTTAACTATTAAACTAAGAGTATCTCCTGACTCTGCTATGTTTACACAGCATCTATACCTTCCCTTGTTCCACTCTTAAGAGGCCCCCAAGTGTCCATACCATTTCTTTGCTTTCCCTATGGCAAATCCATATGGCACAGCAAGACCTGCGAGGTACAATTCTCACATACACTGAAACATGGGTACAATGGGGAAACCTGCTTTAATTATTGCCAGCACCCTCTCAGGGACATTATTCAGTGAAAGGTAATGTTGAAATAAAAGTTGTCCCCAGGTATGAAACAGCCAATTTTGTAACAAGTGTAATCATGAACAGTCAGTGACTGTTCTTGGATGTTGTCCAGCACACGCACCATGAGAATGGCAATTCTTTGTCTATTGCTTATTTTAAATAGCAGCCAGTGAGGATTTGGATAGTGACAGGGTGTTTAGTGTTTTCTTCACATGTAGTAAGTAGAAAATGCCAGCACACTTTTTCACGATACCAATTTTATCGTCTTTAAAAGACTGAGATAGCCCTTGCTTATTGTTGAAATCATGTTTGAAAAGAATCTCCAGCACTCTCAGTTTAAAGAAAAAAAATGCCTGTTTGTTTGTTTTTGACTTCTTATGTTAAAAAACATATTGCGTGAAAAGATATGATTTCATCATCTTCAGACAGACTGTCTTCTGCCTCTTTCCCAAGTGTGTTAGCAGAAATCAAAATAAACAATATTTAAAAGTAAAGTTATAAATATTTCTAATGGAGTGAAGAAAAACATCCAGAGAAGAGCTGCTTTCTAGAACTACAGTGACCTAGATTTAGGACCCACTGGGTTCTTAACCTCTGTTCCCACTGTTATATTTACCTTGACCGTCTATTAGTCTTTTAGTACAGTGATTACATAGCATATTTCCGAATAAAAGACCCATGTATACAAATAGTTGGATTTCTTTTACTTTCATAACCTATATTACACAGATGTTCAAAGCAAATTCTATCTTTAACTTCTCTTCAGAAAATGTTTTTACTTCTCTCCAGAAAATGTTTTTAAGGATTCAAAATAAAAGTAATGCCTCACTTGTAATCTTATATTGGAGACTGATGACACTATATCATCTTTTCTCTTATGGATAAAGGACAGGGTTTTTTCTCCTTTTAGCATTTAACAACAAACAAAGGCATAAAATAGCAATGGAGTGTTATAACTCTTTCACACAGCATTTTACTCTCATAATACATTTGTTAGATTGGTAAAGATTAAACAAAATTTTTTGTAAGCCTCATTTTAAGAAGGTGGCATTATCACATAAAATGCTTCAGTAAAATAGTGTCCTGTAGTTCAATGACTGTCATAATATTACAGAACCTTGTTAAAAAGTAGAGATAACCAGAAAGTATTTGCTAAGGGGAAAAGGTAACTGTCCAATTAAATAGTTGCTTTCATAGAAACAGAAACTTAAATAGTCAATCCGTCTCTTCTAATAAACTTCTTCCAGTCTTAGCAAAAAAGAGTTTGTTTGGTCAAGTTTTCTTCCTGTATTTGGAGAAATTAGAATATGTTCTGAGATTATGCTATAAAATATGGTGAAGAAAATAAGAGAATAAGTAAAACATCAACCAAAGTATAGCACATGACCTTGGGGTGCCTGGGTGGCTCAGTCGGTTAAGTGTGTGACTTAGGCTCAGGTCACAATCTTGCAGTTCGTGGGTTGGAGCCCTGTGTCAGGCTCTGTGGGGACAGTGCAGAGCCTGCTTGGGCTTCTCTCTCTCTCTCTCTCTCTCTCTCTCGCTCGCTCCCTCTATGTCCCTCTCTCCTGCTCCTCCTGTGTGTTGTCTGTCTTAAAAATAAATAAATGAACTTAAAAAAATAAAAATAAAAAAATGAAGCCCAGCACATGATCTTAATCCAACATATCCATAGCCCTCTGCACACACAAGCATACCCCCTACTGCCCCACAATTGAATATGAATCTAAAACTCAACTAACAAATACATGCATGTCTCTGGGAGTGGACCTTTGGTAAATCATTATAAAAAAGCAAAGAAAGTAAATAAAATGTTAATTGTTAGTGATAACTCACAAATGTAACCAATGAAGGAATAAAATACCTGACACACTGATGGCTACAAAAATCATGCACATGTATGGGAAACAGAGTTCAATGACTAGCGAGTATATTAGTGACTCATGATGCTGTGTACCTAGATTGTAGAAAGATGCAATGACTTTGAAATGATGCGAAATAATCAGCCTGCAACCCTTGTGATGTCTGTTTCTTTGCAAAAAATGTGTGAGAGTTCAGAAAAGTGTATTGATGTCCATTTAGCTCACCAATGACGCAATCCAGATGGTTACTAGGCAGTAAAATTATCTTCCCAAGAGACAGTTGCACAGATTGTCTTATCTGCTTCTGCAGTCTGAGTTATCTGTTCTCAAAAGTTCTCGAAGTATATTCTGGTTGAGAGGAAAGTTGCCAGCCTTTAAGGTAAAATCTGATGGAATAGTTCACGGGAGAAGATTTTTAAAGGACATTCATTCACTTAACATACACAAGAAATTGCATGTTTTCAGGAAATAGCAGTTGAATGCAAAATGTTAGGGAATCTTCAGAAGATATTGCATATAAGAAATGGCAGTGCTGACCCTTTAGGAATGTGTCTTCTTCTGTATCGTATGAAATGAAGTGTCTACTTTGCCATTCTTCAGTAATTTGATCATGAGACTGTATTGTAATACCCATGGAGATGAAACCTGAAGCTTACGTTTTTACTCTTGGCAATGACTCAGACACTAGAACTGAGAACGTTCTGACAAGATTTCCGAATGATGCCAAGCAATATCTCTATGTGACAGACCTCGATATAAATATATTTTTCTTTTAAATCACTCACAGACTTTTTAATTTAATTTTATATTTAGAAAAAGTAAGAAAGTCACCTCCTGAATGTTTAGTGGCAGAGTAGAAACAAGTGGTCGAGGTTCTGATCTTTCATAGGAAAAGAGTGCACAGCTTTGGAGTCAAAGTTAGGGTCTAATCACAGCTCTGTCATTTACCACGCATGTGATACTAGGCAAGTCTGTCAACTTTATTGAACTTGTTTTCTTATCAATGAAGTGGTAATAATACATGACTTATAGGACTGTTGTGAGGGTTCAATTAAATCACAGATATGTAGGGGCGCCTGGGTGGCTCAGTCGGTTAAGCTTCCGACTTTAGCTCAGGTCACAATCTCGCGGTGTGCGAGTTTGAGCCCCGCGTCGGGCTCTGGGCTGATGGCTCAGAGCCTGGAGCTTGCTTCCTATTCTGTGTCTCCCTCGCTCTCTGCCCCTCCCCCGTTCATGCTGTGTCTCTCTCTGTCTCAAAAATAAATAAACGTTAAAAAAAAATTTAATAAAAAAAATCACAGATATGTGATATGCATGGTATACTGTCTTGTACAAACTCCTCAGATGAATTCATAGTATAGAAAGAAAGTCTAATTGTCTTCAGTACAAATATAAGGTTATACCAAGACTATACCTGAAGTCCAACCAGATATAAAGGGAAAAATTGAGTATCAGGATTGCTCTTGTAAGGCTTGCTTGATGACAAATTATTGGTTTGACTTTGTGCCTTCATTGAACCGATTTTGACTGAGAAATCAACCAAAACAGTTCCTGAGAGCTATATATATTTTTTTAATTAATGTTTATTTACTTTGAGAGAGAGAGTGAGTGGAGGAGAGGCAGAGGGAGAGAAAGAGAGAGGATCCCAAACAAGCTCATGCTGCCAGCAAAGAGCCCAACGTTGGGCTTGAACTCAGGAACCGTTCAGATCAAGATCTGAGCCAAAACCAAGAGTCAGAGGCTTAACCAACTGAGCGGCCGAGAACTGTGTTAACACAGATTTCAGTTTTCTCTTTTCTAGGTTCATCTAATATACAAAGGTAAATAAGACCAAAACCCAATATGTATATTGAATGCTTAAAGTTTCTATTAGTTGTAGTATTTATTCAATGAGTAGTCAGAGACAAAGGCTACTCAGCAGATGCCAAGAAGATAACTACCTTGTCTTTTCCAAATTGCACTATTATATTTTAGAGACTCATCAAAGCCACATGGTCAGTGTTAAAAATTCCAACCATGGCAGGAAGTTAAGGAACAGGCTAGTTAAAAAGGTAGTTCTTACAGGAATAACACTCATTTGAAATTACACTCTAGTTTAAAAAATAAACTCTAAAATGCAGTACAAAACCTCACTATGATGGGCAAATTTTTGTGAGCCTGGAAGAATTTTTGAACACATGCTTTAAAAAAATGATTATGGTCACATCAGTTTAAATTAGACTGAGAAATAGAATACTCAGCTTTGTTCTTAGGAGGAGGCAGTCAGGCAAGAGAAGTACATTTTAGTTAAATGTCATATTCAGACAATACAATTAAAGTATCTGAAAATGAATAAACATCTTCTTGAGTTTCAGAAGAATTGGGCATAAAAACTTTTGCAGGATCCTGTTGCTAACTAAGATATCAGATTTCAAAATATTCATATTAAAATTAAATGGTTCTTTCAAAACAGTGAAAATAAAAAACCATTTGTATACAATCGAGACAGGTAATGATGTAAAAAATTGCTCCATAAATCAATCAGCTCTCTATACTTGTTTCATTAAAGGATAATATACTGGGATATCGTTTCAGCAACATTGCCAAAGCTTTCCAGAATTTGATTTCAATCCAAAACTTTTAGCAGAACTCAGCACTTTAGAAACAAAGCAACAAAGGGAAAAGGAAAATCCAGTGCACGTGTACATTTCCATGATATTTAGTGTGTAACAGCATAGTTGCAGCATAGTGGTCAACCAGTCCCCCTAAAATACTAAAGAAACTTGAAGGCAAGCTGAAGGGTTCTGTTCAATCCTCCTATAACAATATTGTAAAGGCCTTAATATTTGTAAACAATCCATTAGTTTCATGTGCATTTATAGTTATGTAACTGCATCTTTCCACAAATTTTTGAAAGTCTGGAAGTAGACTGTGGGGGTTGGAGAGAGGCAATGTATTACTCAATCATCAAATACTTAACAATATGCCCAACAAACCATGAGGCTATTTGAGTGAAACAACTACATCCTTGTCTGTTGTTGCTTCTAATCAATTATCAGGATTCACTGACAAGATACATACACTTCATCGTGTTACTTTTTCAAAGAGTCACCTACATATACTGAATTTAACATACACAATGATGTAAAAACTTAAAGAACTAACAAATGTATCTGAAAAAATAAAGCCTCAAGAACAGTTGAGTGTCAGTATAGCATAAGCAAACACTCGGAATTAGAGAATACTTAAAATCTCAGATCTATCACTTACTAGAAATCAAGTTGAATCTCTGTATTTCTTCTGTTTCATCTATAAAATAAAGGGCATAACATTGAAATGGAATGTCCCTATGCCTTTATTTTAGGGTATGATCATTTCCCTAGAAAATTTAAGGTAATTAATGAAAATATTCAAAACTAATAAGAACCCAAGAAAAGCAACAACAACAAAATAAATGATTTTCCAATATTCCAGCATGACCTTTGAGAAAAATATAATTAAAAAATATT
Organism: Panthera uncia; assembly: GCF_023721935.1. Taxonomy (NCBI): domain Eukaryota; kingdom Metazoa; phylum Chordata; class Mammalia; order Carnivora; family Felidae; genus Panthera; species Panthera uncia. The sequence continues at coordinate 46,136,498 of NC_064812.1, read as the reverse complement.
ATGCCATTAAAAATTTTTTAATAAAATAAAAAAATACTATGCTGCAAATATTGAGTATCTAGGAATAAAGCCTATTAGAATTGTATAGGACAAAAATGAAATACATCATCAAAAATTTACTGAACAATATGAATATGAAAGGAGACTAGAAAAAATGGAAAGACCATGTCCCCGATGAAAAAAAATTCAGTACTTCCTAAATTAAGTTTACAAAGTCAAGAATTTTAACAAAAACTCCAACGGAGTGTTTTGCATCTTGACAAGTTGATTTTAAGGCTCATGTGCAGGAAGAAAATGCAGAAGGAAACTGACCAAGACCACCTTAATTTCCCCTCAGCTTAGGCAGGTTCCTTCCTGATTTGAAGACTTCCCCTCACTTAGATCATTTACTTTAGAAAATTTGAAATTATGAATTCTTACCCTGCCATTCTGAGATATAAACAATTTCCTCCAAGCCTCTTGCCAGTTTCACATCCCAGGAATGTATTTGTCAAGAACCTGGAAACCATCCTTTTGAAACATAATCATCAAGTAAGGCAGTACCCTTTTATCCCAGTCTCTGAGGGGAGATAGAGCCGAATTTCCACTAAGCACCTAACAGCAGATACAGGTGGTCTGGTCACATTGACCAACCTCCCCCTCATATCCTGGAATACTTTTCTACCAGCTCACCCCAGCACTTAAAGGTGCTCCCATCTTTTGTGTCAGCACAATGGAGTTCAATCTCTCTCTCCCATTGCAACAGGTATGCCAGTCTCCTAATGGGGTCAAAACTTGGAATCCCCTGGAGAGGTTTTTAAACCACAGACTGCTGGGTCCTACGTTTGGTTTCTGAATCAGTAGGTCTAGCAGGGGCCAAGAATTTGCCTTTTTAAACTTGTTCCCAGATGCCACTGATGCTGCTATTTTGAAAACCAGATTTTGAGAAACGATTACCTAATTTTCACAACGCCACTGTGTTTATACAGTGGATCCTATTGTGTGTCAGATGAAATGTATTTTATAAATTATTGTAATGAGAAGGTACCATGGCTGCTTCCATGTTATTACCGCATGGCCAGGCAGACATTGGCAATCTTGGTGTTGCATTTCCAAAAATATCCGTGATCTTGGATTATTTTCTATTATGCTCTATATTAGTTTCTTAGGGCTGACAACCTAAAATACCATGAACTAAGTGGCTTAAAACAACAGATTTTTTTTCTCTCACATTTCTGAAGGCCAGGAGTACAAAATCAAGTTATTGGCAAATTTGATTCCTTCTGGAGACTGTGAGGGTGAATCCGTTTCATGTGTCTCTCTTAGTTTCTTGTGGCTTCCAGAAATATTTAGGGTTCCCTGGTTTGCAGATCAAACATCGCTCATATTTCTGATAGCCTCTGCCATCATGTAGATGTTCTCTCTGTGTATTAACTAATCAAATCTGCAAAGACTTTGTTTCCAAGTTCTGAAGCTCTGGGTGGACGTGAATTTGAGGGAACACTATGCAATTCAGTATATGCTCTCACCTGGAGTTTCTTAACTGCTTTGTCGTCCATGATGGCAAGTGACAAAATATGGTCTCTGGGTTTTTTTAGCCTTCAGAATGGCTGGGAGCAGTGCAGGGCGGACGGAGTCCACATCCTCGGGCACTATATCAAACCTCAACTGAGTATTCTGTGTGCCATACAAACATGGTCATTTTCTATGTATGCCACGATAGGAAAAAGATTGGAAAGCGCTATAGCCAACTGAGCTAAATAAATACAAAGAAATGAAGGTAATAATGTTATACTCCTCTTTCACCACAATCAAATCAAATTATGCCAAGTCCTCCTAGGAAGTAAGAAATCCTGTAGGAAAGAATATTAGTCCTCTTGTACTCCCTTCATGGAGAAAATTAAATGGTCCTACTCCAAAATGGTTTCATTGGAGTTTTATACTCCTTAACAGCTTTGAGGCTCCATTATGTTATATTTCAATAATTGGCAATCTTGCAGGAAACATTTTTTAAACTACTACTATGTGTCCGACTAAGGATGCAAAGATACTATATCAGCTGAAGGAGCTTAAAAATTCAGTGGGAGATGCAATTCAAAAGAGATAATTACAAAACAGTCTGTTAAATTCAGATACTGAGATCTACGAAAGGAGCTGCGCCTTATAAAATGTGTCCACACAGATCTCATTTATTTCCCCAATGCCCTGTGAGATACGCAGAGGAATTATTAAGCCCGCCTTAGAGATGAGGAAATTGAGACTCAGAGAGGTTAGGGAATCTATCCAGGGTCATATAGCTAAAGCAGGAACCCAGGTTTTAGCTCCTCCTCCATTGCTGTTCCACTAACACCACTTTATCCATCTCGCACAGAGGATTTAGGAAACCACAGCAGGGTTCTTTCCTTCTCTGTACAGACAGGGAGGGGAGGAGGGTAACCTCACCAGTGCAGAGAATCTTGGGCGCTGTTACCAAGGCTAAGCTTAAAAGCCATAAATTTATGACAGACATAAATATATAAAGAGCTAAGTTTCTAAGAACAGTAACTTGTCGACCTAGCAAGAATATAGTCCTCTTTTGCAGACGACTGACTCGAAAGTCATCCGAAGAAACCCTGTCTTATTACTGAGTACTCTCCATGGTCTTTTATTCGTCAGGTTCAGAAACAAAATGTTACCACTTCAGGAGTCCGCAGACAAGCCTTTTTGGAGCCCCAGAGCCCCAGTCAAGATCGTAGTCCCAAGGTCCTCTGAGGGCAAGTGGTGAAGCCAGGCCACACAGGACTAAAGAAAAGACAGGGTCAACCACAGCACTGCAACACTTTCAGTCTCATTTCTCCTCAAAACTGGCTGCAGTTGTGTCAAATTCCCAGATAGTTCGCACACTTTCCATCCTCACACTCATGCAGAAACAAAAGCAAAAACAGAAACGCTTCTTTTAAATACGTTCCCTATGCAAGCAGAGCTCCTTCCCCACTAGTCCACAACCCCAAACAACTCTGCATTCAAAGTTTCCAAGGAGCAAATGAAGATTTCCCCGAGAGCTATAACTGCTAGACCTACAAAAGAGGTGTGTGTGTGTGTGCGTGTGTGTGTGTGTGTGTGTGTGTGTGTGTGTATGTCTGCCTTCCTAAACTCAAACCAGACATGGGAGATGAAGAAAACATAAGGGAGATGTTTTCACTGCTATTAATAACATTTTCACTCTTTAATGTCAATAATGTATGATTTGATGCTTATATAAAAAATTCAAATAAAAACAGATACCTCAGGAATAAATCCAGAGCGTCGCTGTTCTGCATGCCCACAATCCCAAGTTCTCTCCCTGTCCAGTGGCCAGGCTTTGTGTTCAGCCTTTTGTTCAATTCCTATTGTATACATTTGCATACATATGTGTGTACTTACACATATGTATCTTTGGGGTTTTCTTTTTCATGAATAAATCATCTTTACAAGTTGCTCTGCAACTTGTGGTTTTCAATTTAACAATGTCTCCACAATTTTACTCGTGTCAGGGCATAGGGAGCAATCTCATTCTTTTGTAAAGACGGCTTGTTATTCCAGAGTATAAATGACTCATAATGTGTTTACTCACCGTGTTTACCCTGCGGTGCCACTGCAAAGTTTTTCCATGAAAATCCCACCATCTCTGGTGGACATCGTTCCCGTTCTCTGCCTCGTGACTGGCCTTTAAATATATTACACACCAGTGCTTGATATTTGGAAAGCATCCCAGTAAAACAGGATGGAAGTTTATATTTCTTATTTTCAGTTTTGTATAGAGCTACAAATTTATAGACATGAAGTCTGTGACACCTGAAAAATCAGCCAATAGAAAATCCATATGTTTTAATACAATTGATTCCTATTTTCCATTAGAGTTGCATATATAGAGAAAAACCAATATAATGATCTCTTCTTGAAACAGCACTCATAAATTACCATTGATGGAAAGAGTTTTATTGCTAAAAAGATTACAGAGTATGTAATTTTAAACATTATAAACAATGCATTCTCCCTAGTGTTTAAGTTTTCACATTTTATAAAGTTCTTAAGCACTCCCTCAGAGCCAAAACAGTCTGATTGGGGATTTCTTTGAGAAATTGTTTCAGGATTATTTTTGTTTTCAAGCATCTGTCTTCAGAGGGAAATGGCCCTCCAACCCCAGGAAACAGTCACCTCTTGAAATTACTATGCAAAATTCACTAAATAGGGATAAATTAATGATTCACAACCAAAACCCTAGATCACTCTCTTTCCAGTCCACAGTTTACTTCTAAAATCTCATCCAGGGGCACCTCAGTAGCTCATTTGGTTAAGCGTCTGACTTCAACTCAGGGAGTTGGAGCCCTGGGTTGTCAGGCTCTGGGCCCACAGCTCAGAGCCTGGAGCCTGCTTTGGATTCTGTGTCTCCCTCTCTCTGCCCCTCCCCTGCTTGTGCTCTGGCGTGCTCTCTCTCTCTCTCTCTCTCAAAAATAAACATTACCAATTTTTTTAAATAATAAAAAAATAAATATCATCTAAACCAAAGAAAGGTAGTCCTCTTGCATTGAAGAAATCTTCAAAATTGTATCAGAAAAACAGGCTTTTTGAGATGAGAGAGAGGGTTGGTTGAAGATGTACTGCTTAACACTTAGGAAACAAACAATAGACCACAGGATCAGATGAACTGATCTGTCACTGGCCAGGAATAAATGGCCTTATCGCTCCACAGGGAATGAAAAAGTCACTGGAGATGGATCTTGTTTCACTGGCCCTACTCTAACTTTGCTAAGGATGATGCTGAAATAATAAATCTATACTTAAACTTTTGTTGCGGTCATATTAATGAGAATCTTAATACTCCTCTGTTGTCATCTTTCCAAGAAAGGCATGATCAAAACTGAAAAAAAAAATGAATGTATACTATCTCCCTCCCTTCTTTCTTTCTTTTTAAATTTTTTTTTAAATTTTTATTTCTATTTTTGAGAGAGAGAGAGGCAGAGTGTGAGCAGAGGAGGGGCGGAGAAAGACAGAGACAGAATCTTAAGCAGGCTCCAGGCTCTGAGCTATCAGCACAGAACCTGACGCAGGGCTCGAACCCAGGAACCATAAGATTATGACCTAAGCCAGAGTCGGATGCTTAACCGACTGAGCCGCCCAGACACCCCTCCCCCTCTTCTCTCATTCCTTCCTCCCTTCCTCTCTCCATCCCTCCTTCCCTTCCCTTCCTTTCTTCCATCTTTCTATCCCTTCTGCCAGCCTTTCTTTTTCTCACCCTTGTTGGGCAGGGTTTCTCAACCTCAACACTACTGACATTTGAGGCCAGATCACGCTCTCCTGTGGGGTAATACCCTGTGCATCACAGGAAGTTTAGCAGCCACCCTGACCTCTACCCACTAGGCTCCAGCAGTACCCCCTCAGTTTGGACAACAGACATGTCTCCACATATGGTCAAATATACCAGGCAAAATCACTGTTGTAGTGTTTGTTAATTATGACATTTACTGCTGCAAATTCTTAACCCAACCTACTCTATCCACACACGTTGTCAGCCTAGGAACTGATGTTACTTCCCCCATGCCAGGTAGTGTCACCTCACGCACTATTCTCAACATCCTGCTCACCCCAGGAACAGCAACATAACAGAACTATTACAGTAAAAGTAATTATCAGCTTCTGTTCTAAGTGCTTTAACATGTTTTAACATAATCCCTGTGTGATTCAGTTTCCTCACCTGTAAAAAGGAAATAGTAATAGTAATTACCTGCAGGATCCTGTAAGAACCAAACAAATTAATGTATGGAAAGCATTTAGTTGGGTCTGGCATTTAGTAAATGCTGCCTTAAGCATTAACGATCCTTACCATTATTGTTATTGTTACCATCTTGCCAATTCAGTCTCACTACTGCCCTGGCAAATGGGGGAACTGGGATGTAAACACGAATCTACTAAACCCCCAAGCCTGGGCTCCTAAGCATTGACGCTGCCTCAAAAAGAGAAGCACTAAAAATAACGTACGAAGAGGTATATTTGTAATTTGTAATTTTCTAGGATCAAGATTTTAGGAGGTAAAGAAAAACAAGAGAAAGTAATTTTATGTTTTACTTTAACCCAGTGTATCAAAAGTATCATAATTTCAACATGCAGTCGATATAAAACATCAATGAAATAATTTACATATGTATTTTTGCTACCCAGTCCTCAAAATCCGGTGCTTACAGCTCATCTCAGTCTGAACTAGACACCTTGCAAGTGCTCAACAGCCGTATGTGGCAGGACTGTTATATTGGACGTACAGGGTCAGACTCAGGACAGATCAAGGAAACTATACATGTGAAGAGCCCTCTCCGCATCATGTGCCAGTCATGTGGTTGAATGTCTTGACATCCTCACTCAATGGGATCCTCTTTAGTGAAGTGCCTATAGCTCGCTAGTCATTGTATAGCACACACAATTGGAAGCGCTTGATGCTTATTGAACAGAAGCATGAATGCAAAAATGAATAAATGCATGAATTTAGGACAGAATGACATAACATAAAAACCAAATAGCAGGCTGCATGTATATTTTTTTAACCTTAGAAAGCAGGCAAGTTGGGAAATTCAAAACCTCTATTGTAAGACTCATTTGGCTGCTGAGAGAAAAGTGTCAGAACTGTAACAGATGCATCACTCAAGTCTCCTGCTGTCAATCTGATAAAATCCTGAATTTTTTCACATTAAAAATGCACATTAAATTTTTTTATGTATTCACATCCCGCCTGTAGAATTACATGATTGTATAAAATTCATTTTAAACTCTCTTGAGGATAGAATGTAAGTAAAATCTCTTCAAAAAATTTTACAGAAATACCACACAAGAATGGACGGTTGATAGGAATGCCAAAGTCTGAATTGTGGCTAAATAACAAAAGTAGGAACCTCAGGTAACATGCTTTTCAAAAGTGAGTAAATATTCTCAGTCATTTGAGCTATTTTGTTGAACACGATTCCTTATTCACTTTTTTCTTAAAATATGGAGCCCAAGCCAGGCATAATATTCCAGATCATTGAACAAGCACAGGATACAACGGAATTATTAACTCTTTTAATACATTTTGCAATTATAAATCTGTTCCTCATACTAAATTTTAAAACCTCTGCTAACTCACTTCTATGGGTCATTTTCTTTTTTTTTCCCAATATATGAAGTTTATTGTCAAATTGGTTTCCATACAACATCCAGTGCTCATCCCAAAAGGTGCCCTCCTCAATAGCCATCACCCACCCTCCCCTCCCTCCCACCCCCCATCAACCCTCAGTTTGTTCTCAGTTTTTAACAGTCTCTTATGCTTTGGTTCTCTGCCACTCTAACCTCTTTTTTTTTTCCTTCCCCTCCCCCATGGGTTTCTGTTAAGTTTCTCAGGATCCACATAAGAGTGAAACCATATGGTATCTGTCTTTCACTTAGCATAACACTCTCCAGTTCCATCCATGTTGCTACAAAGGGCCATATTTCGTTCTTTCTCATTGCCCTGTAGTACTCCATTGTGTATATAAACCACAATTTCTTTATCCATTCATCAGTTGATGGACATTTAGGCTCTTTCCATCATTTGGCTATTGTTGAGAGTGCTGCTATAAACATTGGGGTACAAGTGTATGGGTCATTTTCATATACAGGCCCACAAATCAAACATTGCCCAACCTCTGCATAAACATATGTAAACGGAAATGCATACTACATAGATACATAGATGTAACACTAAATTTTAGCAGTGTCACATGAGCGCCTATAACATGTAATCTTCTTCGCTTTCAGTCATATTTCCAGATTTTTAGGTCAAAATTCATTTTGCTCTGATGTCTACCACATTAACTAACTTTTCTAGCTTTCTGGCAATCACAGATATGATCAGCACACCCATATCTTCATTCAAATATTTATGAAAATATTAAACAAGGCAAAATTGAGGAGGAAGTGCTGTGGGGTGGCACTAGGTGCAATAGTTCTCACATTTTGTGTGCAAAAGAATCACCCTGGGGAGCTTCTTTAAAATGCAGACATCTGGGCCTCTCCTTCAGTAATTCTGATTCAGTGGGTCTGGAGTAGGGCCTAGGAATATAAATTTTTAAAAAGCACCTGTGGAAATAAAGGAAGAACACCAAATGAGAGCAAGCAAAGGCTATTTATTCCGAGCTTGCTCTAGCAAGGGAGTTAGTCCCATCTCTTGCATGTGGCAGACAGGCAGCGAAGCAGAAAGCCTTTATTGGGGGGGGGGGCAGGGATAGGAACGAAGGCTTCAGGTGCTATGGGCTGAATTTTTGTGTCTCCCTCCCAAATTCAAATGTTGAAATCCCGACTCCCAGTGTCATGATACTAGGAGGTAGGTCCTTTGGGAGGTAATTAGATCATGAGGATGGAGTGCTTATAAAAGAGACCCCAAAAGCTTTCTCACCCCTTCTGCCATGTGAAAACAGCAAGAAGGCTGCCTATGAACGGGCTCTCACCAGACACCAAGCTGTCAGAACCTTGATCCCAGCCTCCAAGATTGTGAGAAATAAATGCTTATTGCTTAAACCACCCTTTGTTATAGCAGCCCCAACACCTGAGAAATCAGATATGACCAGATTGAAGGCTATCGGCATGGGAAAGCTGCAGGCAGGCAAAGGAGAAGGGGGACATTCCATGTGACTTGTTAGAAGAACGTATTTGGCTTTCTCCCACTAACCCTAAATTGGAAACAGGGGTAAAAATGAGGACACTTACGGTTATTAATCAAGTCCTGACCCCTTGGGGCCAATTGTTATAGGGGTTATTTTTTGGCTTCCTGGGCTGTTAGATACAGATAATAATCTGACTTCCTGCACTAGTTACTCTTCCCAGTAGGTTGGCTTATTAAACTGGTTGCTACAATTTATAGGTCAGAGTTCTATTCTTATATATAGTGTGATCATTGTCTCTGATGCTCCAAGAAATTCTGATGCAGGAGGTTCTCACACACGGCATGCCAGATGTTTAAAGAGCTTATCTTTATCTCCCTGTTTGACTCTGGTTAAACCAGGCTCTCCACCAGTTGACATTTCCCCAACTGGCCCCAGTCCATACGGATATTAAGATAAAATGACCAGTTGGAATAATAACCACTTCTTTGTGTAGCCCTTCACAATTTACTATTTTTTACATTCTTCTTCACATTTAGTCTTCATATCACCTTCATTTATAAGGGGCATGATTTTATATTTCAAACTAGTGGAGCATGCGTTCTCAAATATTGCTAGCAACAATGAGAAATGGCCCAGTCACTTTGGTTGGCTTCCAGTCGGGAAAACTGTTTCAAAGTTTCTTATGAAGTTAATATTCATCGACCATATGACCTAGCAATGCTACTACTGGATATATACCCTACTAAAATGAAAACTTATACTCATGCAAAAATCTGTATATGAATATTTACCATAGCTTTATTCATTAACGCCCAAAACCAGAAACAACTCACATGTCTTTTAAAATGGGTGACTGGATAAATAAACTGTGTCACACCCAAGCAATGGAATACTACTCAGCATCGAAAAGAAATAAGCTATCGATTCAAGAAACAACATGGAAGAACCTTAAATGCATTTGCAAAATGAAAGGCTACATAGGGTCTGTTTCCATTTATATGACATTCTAGAAAAGGCAGAACTGTAAAGATGGACAACATCAATGGCTTCTAGTGGCTTAGGAAGTATGAGGGAAAAGTAAATTACAAACGGGAAGCATAAGGAAATTTTGAAGATGGTAGAACTGCCCTTTAGGGAACAGTCATAGTGGATACATGACTCCATACATTGGTCAACCTTCATGGAACTGCATTGCACAAAGAGTAAATTTTACTCTTTGCCAATTTTAAAAACTCAGCCAAGATATTAGAGAAATCTAAAATAGAATGCATCCTGTGACAAAAGAATTTAATTGTATGAATAATATAAGTACACAGAAGGGAGTGGCTAAGAAAGGAGCTGACCTAAGTTTGCAAAACAGTGACTTGACTAAACACTATAAAGCTAAAGATAAAAGAACTATATACAAACACAGTACTCTAGGTGGTAAATTTGTTTCTCACTGGGGTATGAGTTAGTAGTTCTGACACCACTACATATACATATATATATATGTGTGTGTGTGTGTGTGTGTGTGTGTGTGTGTGTGTGCATGCGATGAGTCAAACAAATATGCAAATAAATTACAAATAATGGAAAAAATTCCTGGAGGCCCTACTCTTGAAAAAAAAGGCAAGGTTTATAACATAGATAAAATATAAAATTGTTTGGGTCCAGGACATGGTAAAAAAATGTTTGTAGCATGAAATTTGAGTCCTAGAGAATAACACATTAATACAAGCGAACTGGGCATTTCTAAACATGATACAGAAAATACAGCCTGTATTTCTTTCTGCTTTTGGTTTAGAGCTTATCTATAGCAAGAGTGGTCAATGATAAGATAAGAAATATAATAAACCGTTGCAAGTATTTCAAAATAGTAGCAATAAGTAAAATCATCAATCAAAAAAATTGAAGGCTTTAAACCACCATGTAACATGATCCTATTACTACCTGTTATTGAAGTCAGCATAGTGATTACAAGAGATAACAAAATATATAAGTGCCAGATGATCAATGGTGATGGCTTTCCAAAGATTGTGTTTTGGGAAATGAAAATAAAAAACTGCTAACCTATGATCAGAATCAGTTTGCTCCTATGCTTTTCATTGGTATTGGAGTATATCAAATGAAGAATGCTGTATGGCAGGATCATTTTAAACCTATCATAGGTGAGGAAGACCACTTCCCTCATTTAACCTCAGGTTTCAGAGATGGGATCTGCTTTCCACGACATTTATTTACGATGTACACTCTCTGGGGTACTGAGCACATTCACTGAATTTTGTGAGCCATCTAGTCCATTTTGAGTCACTCTGACGCTCATTCAATGACAAGATTGAAGCATGTTTTGCATTCCATGAGAATTTTGCTGTGTAAATACTATGGTCTTCATCAGAAAGGCAAAGAGTTCAGTAAGTAAAGCAGAAAACCTTAAGCGCAACTACCGTGAAATCGGAATTTTGAGTATCAGTCTTGCCACTTCCTTGTTGTAGACAAAGTGTTTACTCCGGGCCTGTTTCTTTGGCTGCCAGATCCTGATATTGATCCCGTCCCCGTTCTTTCCACAGGCCTGTCAGGAGGTCCAAATGAGATTGTGCAAGCATCAGTGCTTTGTAACCTCATTACATTCATACATAGGAGAGTTGCCATGATGACCATAACTATTAACAAGAAAATTCTTGACATGAATGAAAATTGAAGAAAAACTCTTTATAATGACAGAAACATTACATAATGAGTGATTTTTACATTGATCAAATGATGTCGTTCTGAAAATCACCAATATGACCATTAAAATGTTCTTCCAATTATAGAATGTTCAATGATAAAGAAAAATACAAGAAAATTATAATGTAGTAACTCAAACAATTTATGTGTATCAAAAATTATGGGGGCGCCTGGGTGGCTCAGTCAGTTAAGAGTCCAACTCTTGATATAGATAGGCTCAGGTCATGATCGTAGGGTCGTGGGTTCAAGTCCCACGTTGAGCTCTGTGCAGAGTGTTGAGCCTGCTTAAGATTCTCTCTTTCCCTCTCTCTCTTCCCCTTTCCCCCCTCAAAAAAATTATGATTTCTTTATTTTGGAAATGGAAGTCATGATACTCCCCTTCTTTCCTTGCTTGACTTAACTAAGAAATAAATAAAGCATGCAAATTCATTCACACAAAGACATTGGAAATTTTCCTCCCGGGTGTACCTCTGTGATAAAAGGTTGTGAAAGCTGAATATAAAAGGAAAGAGTTATTGATGGTAGAATCCTGTCATCAGGGAAAGATTGACCTCTTTTCAATCACAGGAGATGGCAATTATCTGTTCTTACATAAAGCTAGATCTACTTTTGTCAAGTTAATGAAAGTAAATAAAACAAGGATTCTTTTGTTAATCCTGGAGATCAGATGATATAAAGAGAAAACCCTAGAAAGAAGATCAAGAGGCCTATTTCTAATCTTAGTTCTCCCCTGTTACTAGCTACACTGAACTTCAGATTTTTTCACCAATGTAGTAACATTAACCCACCTACTCCAAAGGGCGAGTGCAGAGAGAGACAGAAAATAAGAAAAAAAAAATGCCAAATGAAACAAATGTGAGAGTGCTAAACAGTGGAGGTTATCAAGAGTGAGATTACAGTTTTCCATTTGGGAACTAATCGTACCACTCAGTAAACTCAGTGCTTAAAATAAGAGTCTGCCCATAATCGAAAGATCAAAGTCTTAAAGACTAAATTCTTGGGAGTGGTGACGAGTTTAACTTCTATCATTTCTTAAAAACATCAGTTCCTTTTTCGGAGGAGCACTGTGTCCCACCAGAGAGGCCGTTGTCCTTACCCAGGGGTCCACCTCTGCTCCTTAGTCTCAGCCTGACTGAGAAGAAGTGGAAATAAATTTGTGGAACTTTCTCTGTCAGCACCCTCTCAAGAAGTTGAATGTTACGTCCATTGCCCTGGGACACTGTGGCAACTACCTGTACACTTTTCCATAGGTCCACTGCTGAAACAGGACTTAGAGACTTTATAGAGCCATGATCACTCTCAGCCTCAGTTTCCTCACCTGAAAAACGATATTATGCTAGATTATATCTTTGGTCCCTTTCTGCCCTAAAATTTCATGCTCATGTTCCGAATTGACAAGAAAGGAACCATGCTTACTTGGCTCCCAGTGGGAAACACTCCTGTCCCTGCAGAACACGGAGCCACTGTGCAAAGAGGCTTCTGAGTCTTCCAGGAGTGGACCCAGGATTTACGGGGCCTGAAAGTCATACATCTGGGGTGGGGGATTCTGCAAGCAGAAGAATACAATATTTTGAATATAAAATTAAATAAAGAAGACCTGTTTATTTACAATGAGAAAAGGAATTACAACAAAATTATAAATTTTAAAATGCTGACAAATAAACCGCAAAATCAAGACAGCATGTTTTTCTTAATTAACTGCTGATATACCTCATAGGACTTTTTCCTAGTTTTTCAGCTGTGTGCTCTTTCCTTCTTTGTATGATAGTGGTATTTACAATTCTTACATAAAGAGAATAAAATGATAATTTTGTTTTTCCTCTATCGTGGGCAATCCAAAGTTGTTTTTTATTATCGATGCTTAAGATGCATCAAACATGTGACTGCACACACACGTGTACTGTTTACACTACTGCTACCAGTGTGTGCCCTGCAAATGCAAGGCTCCTGAGAACTTCTGTATGTCTCATTACTGTGAATGCTACAACATTTCTGTTGTGGTGAGGCACTGATAAGAACCAAATTCTCCACTTACAGCTTTGCCCACTGATGAATAAGTATTTCTGGAAGCTATTCTTGAATTAGCATAGCTAGCAATAACTTCACTATACATGAAAGTGGCTCCAAATCACATAAATACATAGCACCGACCCAAATTAAGTGTATCCTTAATTCAACTTTTCATTAATGAGTTCCAATGCCTATGGTCATTCCAACACCATGTGACAGGAGGAGTCATTTGTAGGGAAAGTAGCATTGGGAAGATGCAGAGGACCTCACAAATTATACCTGGAATGTCTAAATTTTGAAACTTTACAAGGAAAAAAAAATGTCCTCTCAGGGCTTTGGAAAGCACAAGATGAGAGCTGCTGAAGGTTATATGTCATTATATTTTCATGGAAAATCTTCCTCTGTCTCTCTCCAGGTGGCCTCAGCCTGCCCCTGTCAGCAGCAGCCTGGGTTGGAAGGAGGGAGACTCAGATTATTATCCAAAAGAGGACACCTGGGAAAGTCAAGAGAAGGAGCAAATTCTAGAGTATTTGGAATAGCTCCTAAAGATAAGATGGATGTAGTTTGAAAATAGTTACTGCCTCCATCTTGCATGAAGGACGGTAGGAAACTAGACAGCTGCTTTCCTAGGTATAAGAAGAGGAAATGACCAAGACTGGGTTAAAACTGGATTCTGCCAAAAGGGCCAGAGCATTTGTGTGCACCAGAGGCTGCACCAGAGGCTGCCAAATGTGAAATGGGGTAAGAGTGTTGGGAGCCACGACTGGTTAGTGATATCTGTAGGGCACTGAATTCCAAGGTGGTACCATTTTTTTATAATTTTTTTTAATATTTAATTATTTTTGAGAGGGAGAAAGGCAGAGTGCGAGCAGGGGAGGGGCATAGAGAGAAGGAGACACAGAATCTGAAGCAGGCTTCAGGCTCTGAGTTGTCAGCACAGAGCTCGACGTGGGGCTCAAACCCACAAACCGTGAGATCATGACCTGAGCCGAAGTTGGACGCTTAACCAAGTGAGCCACCCAGGAGCCCCAAAGGTGGTACCATTTAATCTAGATATTCAACACCCCCGGCTGGATATGTCAATCCAAAGCAGAGAACATGAGCAAAATGATTGGAAATAGTATATAGAGATTCAAACTACATTCAAACTACTACTAGTATGTAGAGATTCATACTACACATTATGAATATATACATGTACACACATACACACACACACACACACACACACACACACACACACATAAAACTGTAGGCACGTAAGAACAAGTAGAGAATATAGCTCAGGTGGAAAACACTATGTCCAAGTCAGATACATGTGGGGAGAAACTAAAAAATACCATAATCAATGAAGGAGAGACTTCCCTCCTTCCCTCTCTCCTGGTTTTCAGCAACTCAATGGTATGAGCAGGTAAAAGCAGGTAGTCACGTTCTGTTACGTAAGCCTAAGAAGGGTTATTTGCAACTCATAACCACAGCACTGCTAGAAGAATCTGGAAATTTTTCTGGTTCGCCTAGATAAAAAAAGATAAAACACGATCTCTGCCTTCCCAGTGCATATGTTTACATGGAAAACTATATTAGGTCACAGAACCTGACTTGGAGATTTGCTTGCAGCAATCTTATGGGGAGCGCTCTCAGGAACAGTACCAGTAATGAAATGAGAGTAGCAGAATTGGGCAGAGAGAAGTCAAACCATAGTGCAGTTTCAACAGAGCTGTTCAGGCTATTCCCCAGAATACGCTAGAGTGAGAATAAGTTTTCATAGTTGCCTTGAAGTGAGGACATGAGGTCTTTGTACCCCTCCAGTGGGCCAGTCATTGGATGGAGGTTTCCCTGGGGAGGGGTGTCACCTTGGGTGAAGCAGCTCCCTTCAGGTCCAGGGTGGTCCCCCGAGGGAGGCTCAGCTGTGAGTCCTTTGCAGCCAGCACTCCCCATAGCCAGTAGTATGAATGTCATCATCCTGAACAAGCAATCTGTCCAGCACATCAAAATGTACACTCCAGACGAAGTATGAAAAGAAACGAAAATAAGCTCGAAAACAGTAGTGTAAGATCTGGAATTTAGTCCTGGTTGATGAGTCAATTGCAAAATGAGTGGTGTGGACAGCAGAGAGCGAGCATCTTTCTGATCATTCTCCTCTGTTTGAGTATCTTCTCTGAGCTGAGATTACATGTCTCTCACAACTTATGTTAAAATGTAATGAGTGCCTTGAAAATTGTGAGGCACGGAGCTAAGACACCAATGACCACTGGGAGAAGAGAATAAAGATAGGTGTGCTGGGGCGGACCGTGCTGTGAGTGTTCTCATTGGAAAATCACAATGGAGGACCACAGTGTACAGGAGGGCATTTCAAGGGCAACAGCTACCCTCGAAAAAGACGGCAAACTGCAAGCCCTAGGGAGAGGGAGAGAGCTTTTTAAGTCGAATTTGCTATTTCTTCCTATTTTACTAGCCCCTGCTGCTCATGTCCTGTTTTGAATATTCTATTTCTGTTTAACTGCATTCTGTAATTCTGTCCCCCGACAGCAGCTGCTCAGCACTTGGCAAACTCTGTGGGCAATTCAAGGATTTGTTTACCTTTGCTCGGAAGCTCCATGACACTTGTTCTTACATTCCGATACAGGCAACAGAAGGAGAATAAATGCATAACATAGAGAACCAACTACCGTTACCTCAAAAATAGGCTGGCTCGATGTGTGTTTTCCCTTAACTGCAATTAAATATTTTTTATAATAGTGAATGCCAAATAAGTGCAATGGTCCAAGAGAAAATAGAGAAAACAAATGCTAACAGCCGCCATGTGGCAATCCCAGTTGTATTTGGATATAATCATTAACTTTGATTCTCAAGAATTTACAGGGAAAAATAATGTTATTCTCTCACATTACTCAGGAACCTTGCAAATGAACTCTCTGTCAAGTGATTTCAAGATTTGCACTTGAAAAATGTGGAAAAGGATTAGGAAGTTAGCAGGTTGGGATTGAGGGATATCTTTTGTTTTTCAAAACATACCTAGCCTGAGCTTTTAAAGAAAAGTGGCTAGCGCAGGATAGAAACCTTACAGTCAATAATCCATGGTTTTATAAGGATGGCATTTCCTTGGAGACCATGATTTTGAACGATATTATTTTTATTTTATGTACGTTAGCTGAATTCTTGAATCAATTTTCAATTTCCAGACACAGAGAACCACTTATTTAGAGTACTAAAACTTCTTTTCTCTTCTTCCTACCATAGTATCTTTTTATTTTTACAGACCCAACTAGATCTGCTAAGGCCCTGAATTCATACATACCTGTGGCTCGCTGTTTGACTTTACTGATCTTCATGAAATAAGGATCGCTTTCCACACTGTTTGCATTGGGTTTTTGTTGTTGTTGCTGTTGTTCCTGATTAAAAAAAAAAATATGACGAGCAGTACCTTAAGTGTTTCTTTCAATTTACTTTTATTATTCTGTTAAGTATTCCCTTCCTAGAGAGCCAGACGGACATTTTCAAAAGATTTTATCCACATGACCCAAAATTAGGTGATTTTGTTCAGTCTGGGAAATCCTGATTATACTATGGGTCATTTTATATTTCACTCCACTTGACATTTTTTTTTGGGGGGGGGGGACGGAGCGCCTTTCTCTCAGAGTAGATGACAATGGCCACTCTGGTCCCATTAGGACTTTAAGCAGAGCGTATACACGGGGCGCCTGGGTGGCTCAGTTGGTTAAGCGTCCAACTTCGGCTCAGGTCATGATCTCACGGTCCATGAGTTCGAGCCCCGCGTCGGGCTCTCTGCTGACAGCTCAGAGCCTGGAGCCTGTTTCCGATTCTGTGTCTCCCTCTCTCTCTGACCCTCCCCTGTTCATGCTCTGTCTCTCTGTGTCTCAAAAATAAATAAACATTAAAAAAAAAAAAAGAGTGTATACACATAACAGTTACCCTAAGATTAAATAGGCACTTGTAATATAAAATTCCTCTGTCAATTATAACTTCCCCTTGTGGTTTGTGAATTATTTTATATGTTTGAAGTATGTCCCTATACCAAAGTCAGGCCTTACAAGTTCTTCCCACTTCCTCTTAAGTATGGAAATTAATCATTTGGGACTATAATTAAACATAAGATTCACAAGAAAGGAAATCTAGCACAGAGAGTTTCCTACAGACATGTTAGATAACACTTAATGGAGCATTTTATACCCTGTTAGGACTTTATGCCATGTAGTCTGTGTATAAAGTGGTTATTGAAATGGTTTTAATATTTTAAAAATGATATAATTCCTCATCTAAATAACAAAGTTGAGAGTGACACTATAAAACAGGCCATAGGCAAGTAATGTATGATACTTGTTACTCTTAGTCATTACATTATTATTAATAATACTTATAAGGAATTAAACTATTAATTTTTCATAAGACCTAAAAAAAGTCATATTATTGCAATAATTCAATCACAGAAAACACAAAGGGTGCAGGATTCCAGCTGAATGCAAATAGAATTTAAATATGTATGTTTCAGTTTAACCACATCAGTATTTGCTGTAGATGTGGCTTAGTTTTTATTCTAGCTACGTAAAAGAATTCAACCAACTTTCTTCTTTGCATACAAAGGAAATATTTTTTGCAATATGGTTTTCTGCTTACCTGAGCTACAGAAATTTCTCCTACCCTGGCCTTTCATCCATCTTTTGAAACATATTGGAGCCTGTCCTGAAGTGAATATCATTCTTATAGAACCAAGATTCTTGCTAACTGAGAAAAGACAACTTTTTTGTGCTTACTCTCACACAATCTGGAGCGTTTGTCATTAGAGAGAGCTGCTAGCCTTACCATAGACACCCCAATCATACCCTCTTTCTTGTAGGGATTATAGTTGTGTTTGACGTACCTTTTTCTGCCTGGAAGCAAATATAACTGAGTTATCATACCCCTAATTGTGAAAGGGAGGATTGAAACAGCAACACCAGAAGTCAGTTGATCTCAAAGGTAATTCTTCTCACTCACCTCTGGATAACGCTGGGTGGTATTCACTCACTATTTCTTTGGTCTGTTTAAGTCATCTCCATGCTCCATTTACACATTCCCAGTGTAGGGTCTGCCTCCAGGAGTGTTGGGACATGCCAAGTGCCTACCTCCTAAGTCAGTAAAGAATTTCCTGACTATATTAGTCAGAACGGGCTAGGCTGAGCTCTGGTAAGAAATTAACCCTGAAATTTCAATGGCTGAACAATACAAAGATCTCACGAAGTCTGATGGCCTCCTGCAGTGACTCAGCGATCCAGCTATGTCTATCTCGTGGTTCTGCTTTCTCAACAATTGCAGAAGAAGGTGTCACCTAAAGATCATACAGTTGCTCGTCCGTGTTGTGGCCCAGAAGTGACACAGGCGCTCGCACCCTCAACCTATTGGCCAGAACTAGTTGTACAGTGTTTCATCTGCAGCCAGGGTAGGTGGGCCAGGGTGGTTGAATTCTTGTTGTACTCACCATTTTCCCAGTATAAAAGAAATTGTGGGGACATTTACACAGATCAATCTCTTCTGATCCTTTAAAAGAAGAGAGGACCAGGAATATAGGCCTTTCTTGAACTGATTCTTTAGTTTTGATATTTATGAAACAAGCGTAGCCATTAGCTTAATAAAATCTGAAACTTCAATTAGATATAAAATATTTTATAGGTCATTTTTAAAATACTTTTACATTTTACTTTTAAATTTACTTTTAAATTCCACTTAGAAATGCAAAGACTAATATTAGTGGAGAGACACTGATGTTGCAATGCCTCTTTAAATTTTTAAAAAATGTTCTAAATTTTCTTTATTTATTTGAGAAGGGTGTAGAGAGAGAGTATGAGCAGAGAGAGGGCATAGGGAGAGAGACAGAGAGAGAATCTCGAGCAGGCTCCACACTCAATGCAGAACCTGACACAGGGCTTGATCCCATGATCCTGGGATTATGACCTAAGACAAAATTGAGTCAGACACTCAACCGACTGAGCCACCCAGGCACTCCTGAAACTTTTTCCTAGAGCCCTGGCTTCTCATCTTTGCACTGGTAACATGACTTTATCATTATCGATGATTAGTTTACCAGTTATTAACTTATTATTAATGTCTATGTTGTATCCACCCAGTCAAGCTGCAAATCAAGAAGGCCTCCTGCTCCTTTGTCTCATCCTTCATATGCAAGTAATCATTAAATTCTGTCAATTCTACCTCTTCAATATCCCTCACATCCATTCATTTCCTGGCTTCTCCATTGTCACAATATCTAATTTCACATTCCTACCATCTCTCCCCTGCATTTCTGTGAAAACCTCATAACTGGTTTTCCCGAATCTCATATTGTACACCTCCAATCCGCTTTCTGCCATTCACCTAGATTCTATAAATAAAGCATTGTATGTGTTTGTGTATTCAAATGTGGTCATATCATTGTTATCACTCACTAGATGAAGTCAAACACCCAGCCTTGCCATAGCAAGACATGATATGTCGTGCTGACCACTCCAGATTTATCACCACCAACCTCACCCGCTGCGGCTACTGAGATCAACTTGTTTTTTCTCTGGAACGCTCTTCTCTCATCATTGGAGAGTCACATGCATCTCCATATGACCTTATGGCTCCCAGTTCTGACATTTCTTTTTATTCTCCAGGACTTGATTTAGCAGTAATCTCTAAACATGGGTGAGGTTTTCTTCCTTCAAGCTTTCATGCCATGTGCTAGCCCCATCATAGCTCTTGTTGCACAAGATGGTAATTTTTCCCTTGATGCGGGTCTCTCCAACTATATTGGAATTGTTCAAATTAGAGTCCAAAGAGCACCTTTATCTGAATCATGTACAGAGCTTGTTAAAATTATAGATCCTAAGATGCCACTCTAGATCTACTGAAACAGAATGCATGGTATGAGGTCCAGGGCTCCATAATTAATTACCCAGATTATTCTGAGGCCTACCAGTGTTGAAGAACCATTACTGCAGGCTATAGGTCCTTTCGGAGACAGACTGCTTTGGTCATTTTCTCCACATGCGTCTCTTTATGGCTAGCACAGTGCCTGGCATGGTAGGCAAGCAAGGATTTAATGCTAGAATTTAATATTAGTTGTATTCAAATGACCTGATGTTTTCATATTTATCACTAAACTCTTTTACTAAGTGTTTCTAATTTAATCATTGTTTTCTTTATGTTTCTATTGAAGTTTTATTTCTAATATTATTTAACATGTGTGAAATTTTAAAATAAGTTCTGATTTTTTTTCTTCCTAGAATTATTTTATATTTTCCTTAGCACAAAAAGGTGACTTCTAAACATATTTAGAATTTCCTTTCAAAAAGCTCCAATAAAGTTTCACTATATGGGCTTCATAGGTAACCTGTCTCCAGATGGTTCAGCTATTCCTATGTGTATTTCTAAGATTCATTTATTGGATGAATATTAAAAAGCTCTTACCACATGTCAAGCACAGTGTTAGACACTGAGTATACATTGGTAAATGAGAGACATAGCCCTGCCCTTACAGAGCTTGCTTGTATTATTATTGGGATACAAGCAAACAAATACATGTGTTGATGGAGAAGTCATGTGTATGTTGGTGCAATACAAAACGTTAAGTTCTGGGAAATAAATAAGTAGGGTGTTACACGGGGATAATGAGATGATGAGTGTGGGGACTTATTTAATGTCCAGTCCAGGCTTCTCTGGGGAAACAGGCAAAGCTAAAGGGTGAGTGGAATCATCTATGAGAGACGAATGCTCCAACACAGAAGGAACAGCAAATGCAGAGCCCCTAGGGCAGGAACTTGGGTGGTCAGGAGCCTGGAGGAAGCCTGAAATGTCTGGCTTAAATCAACAATAATTGCTGATGAGTTCTATGGGGAAAAGTGGGGCAAGGTGGAATTAGGGAGAAAGGAAGGCAAGTTCTGTCTTTAATATTTATGGCATCATTTACTGCTAGCAGAAAGTCTAGGAGAAAAACAAATTGGGAGTGGAGGAGGCCACAAGAGTTTGGTTTAGGAGATGCTAAGCTTCAGATGCCTCTGAGGCATGTAAGTAGAGATCTCAAGTAGGTAGTTGATTAATTCATATAATATTTAAACCACAGAGGAGGCTGACAATGGTATTAACTTTAGGAGCACTTCCATTTTCTTTATTATTATTTTCTTAGCTATCTGTGACCACTTTCACAATTCATGTAGAGATAACCTCTAACTTTACCTTTCTACCCTGCTGTGTCGTTCTGCTCTGAAGAAACTCAGAAGACAGAACAAATTTATTTAAATTCTAAAGTAATTTCATATTTGAACTGGAGTAAAATTATCATCTATATTTAACCCCAAGACATGT
Organism: Panthera uncia; assembly: GCF_023721935.1. Taxonomy (NCBI): domain Eukaryota; kingdom Metazoa; phylum Chordata; class Mammalia; order Carnivora; family Felidae; genus Panthera; species Panthera uncia. The sequence continues at coordinate 46,114,839 of NC_064812.1, read as the reverse complement.
CTGTGAACAAAGTATGAATAAAAGAAATTGGCCTTAGAATTCAAGAAAATATATGCATTTATTCTCACTTTATTGTTGAATAATCCTAATGTCTCTTCTTGCTGTTTTACAGACTCTAAATTGACTATAAATTTGCAATGATAGCTGTTTTACATAGGAGAGAATAAATTAGTCACTGAGCTCAAAAAGCATTTACTGAGCAAAATCTTGATGGCAATAGAAAATTTCTACTAAGGGGTTACCAAGGTATAGACACCACTGTTTTTACATATAATTTTTAGTTTGAATCTCATAAACAGTCCAAGAAGCAAGTACTATCATAGTCCCTATTTTACAAGTCAAACCAAGGCTATACAGCAATTACATATCTTTCCTTAAATCTCAGGAAGTAGCAGAGAGAGGACTCAATATCGTTCACCTGACACCAAAAGTTCTATTAAGAAATTTTCTATTAAAAACTATGAACCATATGAAAGAATATAGTGCATTTAAATGATTTATAATTCAGTCAAAGGAGGAGAAAGTGAGACAAGGGATGCAATTAGTTGAGTGACTACGCCCACTCTGTCATGTCTAAGGCACAGAAGAAACCTTTCTTCCTGGTGAAACCACCTTCCTTTTCCCCTCTGCTCCACACACAAGCATATAAGTAGGGAGCTGTATTGAGCGGCCTCTAGAGCCCTATGGAGGCCATAGTTTACAGAGTTGAGGCTGGAATCCCAGGTGAGGCTGATTTCTAATCCCAGGCTGGACACAGATGGAAGAACCAAAGCAGACTGCTTTGGTGTCAAGAAATTGATGCCTATGAAACTTAGGGAAATGGAGTGTTCCATGTGTATGTGCTCAAGCCTCACTCATTCAGAGTCTTTGTTGGCATTTAGGAGTAAATTTCAGTTGATATGTGTTATTTTTACCTTGACTTCCTTCCTTCCTTTCATATATAAACATTATTTATATATATATATATATATATATGTATATATATATATATATATATATGTATATATATATATATAGAGAGAGAGAGAGAGAGAGAAACCACGAATGGGGGAGAGGGGCAAAGGGAGAGAGAATCTTGAACAGGCTCCATGCTTGGAGTGGAGCTCTATGCAGGTCTCAATTTCACGATGCTGGGATTACGATCTGAGTCAAAATTAAGAGTTCAAACACTCAACCAACTGAGCCACTCAAGTTCCTTATTCTTCATTATCCTTAATACTTTTGATGTGTTAGGACTTTGAATACAGTTTATCCTTTTCTTCACAGAGATTATTTACTTTGAAAATATAATTGTGCCTTCTATGATGTGAAGCTCATAATTTGAGACTTCAATAAGCCAGAATTTAAATTTGCCAACTCTGCAAGATTCTTATACACTCAAAAACTACCTTCTTCTAAATGAACACTCTGTGCTAGGGGTGATTGTAGGTATTCTGTAGAGTTAAGAAATAGCTTATGGTTTAAACCCTGGCCTACTAAGTGCATAATTTTGAGCAAGTCACTCAACTTTTCTTTCTTTCTTTCTTTTTTCATCCAACCTTTCTGGGCCTCAGTTACCATAGATATAAAAGGAAAGTGATGGGGCACCTGAGTGGGACTCAGTTGGTTAAGCATCCTACTCTTGACGTCAACACAGGTCACAATCTCGCAGTCTGTGGGATCGAGCTCCACATCAGGCTCTGCGCTGATAACATGGAGCCTGCTTGGGATTCTCTCTCCTTCTCGCTCTCCCCCTTTCCCCTGCTTCTCTCTCACTCAAAATAAATAAATAAATAAATAAATAAATAAATAAACAAACAAATAAATAAAATAGATCCACTTTAAAATGAAAGTGATAATAAGATCATGGTAAGGTTCGAATGATATATACACTGGAATGCTTATACCAGATAATACTGACACACAGTAAGTACTCCAGATGCTAGATCCCATTGCAATATATCCTTTTGCACTTTTCACAAAACCTTTTACCTGCAATTACTAACCTACTAGATATTCTCTTAATTCCTGGACTATATCCCCTCAATTTTCCCTATGCCACTGAAATACACAACATAATCCATAAAAAGAATATCTATTGTGTCATTTTACTAAGTCTTTGCATCTCATTTCGATGTCTCTCATTTTGATCCATTTTTTTATACATTTTATATTTTATAAAAATTATCCACCTCTATTTCCCATGGTTTCTAGGTGATTCCAACTCTGCACTGCCAACAGCATTTTCAGTATATCCCTTTTTCATTTTATCCTCATAAAAACGCTTCAAGATATGTTTTATTATCCCCATTTTACAAGGAAGGCAAATACATACCCAAGGCTGTGTATTAAAAGAGTCACCACCAGGATTCAGATCAAAACTATGCTGTTCCCCAAGTTACTCAGAAAAAATAAACTAGAAATATTAGTTATGTGTTAATTTAAGGGGTGCTTGCCTTGAGTGCAATGTGATCCTAAAAGAGAAGCCCAGAGAAGGTACAATTCTACATGGAAGGCTTCAATGGGAAAGTGAGGCCTGAGTTTGTCCTGAGGGAGAATTTTGATTAGAAAGCAGATTAACGGCAGCTTTGCCTAAGCAAGTACATAGAGCCTGAAAATAAAAAGTGGCAAATCCAGGATACCATGAAGAATACTTACTTGAACAAAAGTTGACTCTCGTGAAGTAGAAGGAGATATGGATAAGTAAAAAATGGGCCAAGATGCAGAGGGTTATAAAAACTAAGTGAAGAATTTTGAAATTAGTAAAATACAACTTTTCATTTTTGATAATTTTTAACATTTTGCCCCTCTACTAGTACCATGCTTATTCTGCTTGACTTCATTACAATTCTCTTGTATCCCTCAAATTTCAGCTGAAATGTTTTCTCCTCTAGGACGTCTTCTCCAGGGGAAGTGAAGCATCCTCCTCCCATAGATCTAAGCCAGAAGAGTGCAGCACTTCTCCCATTAATACAATGATTTCTCACCTATTTGTGTCCCCCACAGAATTGTGGAAGCACTGGAAGACAGGAAATGTGTTATATGTGTTCTTGGATCCCCAGCATTCCGTCCTAATGTCTAGCACACAGCAGGTATTTAATAGATTGTACTTCCAATGCATTGTGTATTACATGGTTTTGCTGAATCGCTGTAATCATACAAGAGTTTAATCCTGTGACCCTGATTATCCAGTGTTAGCCTATCAAAATCAACAATGGGAAAAAATACTTCAGTTTAAATAGATTTGACAAACGAGGCAAATGTGATTTCATGCAAATCAAAAGTTATGAGGCAAAAATTTGTGAGCAATTTTTCTAATGAGGCTCATATTCATATGATTCAACAGGAGGTTTTAGAGAATTATTGTTAAACTAAACAGTTCATAACTTTTGGATTTCTTTTTCATAAGCATAGTCTAGAGCAATAATTTTAATTCACCATGGAAAAGTACACATATTTGTAATCTATAAATAAGAAGATTTTATAGCATTACAAGACCACAGTGTCCCGTATCTATTTCTTTTACCCTTTCTTGCTTAGCATACAATGTACCAAGAAAATCTAGCATTCTTTGTGGAGGAAAAAGAAAAAAGAGTAAATTTCCATTGCCTTATTTCTAACTCTGGCCTTAAGCAATGGAAGATTTTGAATGTGCCAAACAATTAAAAGTCTCCATTACATTAAATGAATTGGTCTAAATGAAATTTTATCTATCGTACCTGGTGAAATCATTGCATCGCCCTTCCTGAAGAATGATCCAGTTATTAAGAAGAGATTGAGTGTGGATTCAAGTTAAATTTTATATTAATATTAAAATATATTTCCCTTTAAAATTTTGTACATTTATTAAATCATTTTTATAGGGGAAAAAGAGGATAATTTAATTGATTTCCACCATTGCTCAATGAATACCACCAGCTGCAGGCAAAATCCATTAGAAGAACATCTCTACCAGAATGAAACACAAATCCAATGAACACTTATATGCAACATTTGGAAATTCAGGCTTCAGGCTGATGAAAGTGATTCAAATGACTGCCCCTCATTAAATGTTGAGAGCAAAACAGAGCTGATATGCCACTCTAAATGAGCAACTGTTTCAACTATTATAAAGGGTAGTATAGTGAGTGTCTTACACATTTCTTTTTTTTATAAATGAATTAACCTAATAGTCAATGGCATAACTCAACTATGAATGCATAAATTACTATATACATAACATATATTCCAAAGTAGAAGACAAATAAAGAGAAGTCATGCTGCTAAAAATAGAACTAATAAATGCCATATTTTTGCTCACAGAATCACTCCCAAGTATAAGTAAATCTAAATTCATTTTTGTTGTATTAAAATGGCATACTATTTGAGAAAAAGATTGCTATTTTTAAATTGTATGCTTATTGCATTGGTGGAAGTTATTCAATACATCTCAAAGAATAACACTTTAATTCATTTTCCATTTTGAACATTTAACCAAAAAATCCTCTGTTATCTTTTAGATCATTTCAGGAATATTGAACTCAATTAGTCTGGGGAAAAAAGATGGATAAAAATTGGTTAGCTCATATATAAAGAGTAGTCAAAGAATCACTTAATGCCAGAGATAGATTATAGCATGGGTTTTTCAAATAATGTATTTTCGTGTCTGTCAACAAACAGAATTAGAAAAGAGAGTTTTTCCTAAAAGAACATGGGGAAGGAATGGAAGAGAAAGATGTAGGAGTGTTTTGACAGCTGTGACCACTAAAGGGAGTGGTAAGATGAATGAGAATGAAGAAAGGAGAGAAACACTCCAAAAAGGAAAAGGATCAAACAGAGTGCTCTGAAAGTTCACCCTTCACCTCCTGGGATTCTCCCACGCTATATATGGGATACAACCATACCATATCAAGGTTTAACAATTCTCTCCATCCTGGGGACTTTGCCCTTCCCATTTTTTACTAATATTCAATAGAGTAGTTCTTACCAGTGACCCCAGCTCTCCTTGCTCCGGCAACACATGCTCCTCTCTTGCCCCTTCCTACCTATGGGCAGTAATGTTCCCTCTGTGGTCAGTCCCTGATACTTCAGTAGAATTGATCATTCATTTAACCCCATCTACACCACAGTGATCTGCTCATTAACTTCTCCTTAGTTAAACCCACCAAATGTGCCTTCTCTTGACTTTTAGGACCCTTATACAGCCCAGAAACAGTTCTATATTACACATCACATGCTTCTCCCACAGAAGTTCTCGGGCAGTCAGAGAATTGGTTGCTCTGGAAGGGTAGAGCTAGAAACAACAGGTCTATAAACATCATCTCACCTTCTACTGACCAGGATCCACATACCTGAGAAATTTGTCAGAATGATTGCAAGTAGCCCCAACACCTATCATATATGTGATTGACAAAGAAGAGGATATTGCTAATAAAATACAATGGGTTATCAGGGGGTATTTAAAATAAACAAATACAAATATTACTTACAATCTTCACCCCACAAAAATGTTAAAGAAATATTTCCTTTAAGGTCATTCTATGACAGTTCTATGTTTCTTTCTCACAATATTACAAACTATAGAAGTTTTCTTATTTGTTTTTGTTTATGTCTGTCTCCCTCACTTCACAGAAGCTACATGACAGCCCATGTCTGCATCTTTGTTGAGTCTTTCCAGTGTCAGAGCAGAGTACGTGGTACAGAGCAGTAGCCCCAAAAATAATGTTTATGAATGAGTTATTGAAAATAGGTTTTCCTAAATACTTTTTAGTTTAAAATGTATTTGTTTTTGAAAGAGAGAGAGAGTGAGTGTGTGAGAGGCAGAGAAAGAGGGAGAGAGTAGGGGAGGGGTAGAGAAAGAGGGAGAGAAAGAGAATTCCAGACAGGCTCTGCACTGTCAATGCAGAGTCTGATGTGGAGCTCAATCCCATGAACTGTGAGTTCGTGACCTGAGCTGAAACCAAGCGTCAGAGGATTAACAGACTGGGTCACCCAGGCACCCCTTTTCTAGGTACTTAATAAGCCCTGTAATAAGAGCTCTCATGGAGCTCATAGCCAAGAGGAAAAACAAAAAGTAAACAACTGCAATAGGGTGTGATAAATGTGAAGTACCAGGTAATAAATTAAGAACTTTACATTTATTATCCCATGTCATTATGCCCACCCTCCAATGAGTCACGTATTACAATTATTCCCATTGATAGATGAAGAAACATCTCCAAAGAAGAGAAGTAACTTGCCTAATTTCACATAGCTAGCAAGTAGAAAAGTTGAGATTTGAGCCTATATCTGTCATCTATGTCTCTATTCTGTTTTAAGGAAGCTCTGAGTATTCATTCATCAATTTATTCAGTTAATATTTATATAATGTTTGTTTTATACCATACACTGTTTGAGGCACTAGACATATTGCAATAACAAAAGAGAAAAAGCCTCTTCTTTCATTGAGTTGACATTCAAAGTTGCAAAGACAAACAACGAAAACAAATCAATAAGGTATATAATAAAATATCTGAGTCATTGTTTTTGGAAGAAAACTAAAGCAGAGTGAGGGGATAGAAATAGTCAGCAGGTTGCTATTTTAAGCTGAGTGGTCAAGGAAGACCAATCTGAAAGCTGGACAGTTGCATTATAGGGCACATTTGGGCATTTTCCTCCAGGCATTTGTAGCCCTTCCTGGGCGCCAGCATGGCTCCCTGTTTCCATAGCAATTACCCTAGTCCTCATTTTCTCACATTTGGTTCAACTGCAAGAGTTTTCTGATTTGTCTGTCTACCTCTTCTGTCTTCTGCTATCAGATTAATCTTGCCTATGAAACCAAACAGAGGCTACATTTCAGCCTCCATTTCAATCTCATCCAGGCAGCTATGCGTAAGGGTCAACTCAATGCAGTGGCCTGTTTGAGGAAGGGATGTTTGACCAAAGCCTTGACTAAAATGAGAGACCAAGCCATGAGGACATGTGATGGGAAGAGCAATTAAAAGAAAAATTCCCCTAAAACAAGTGCATGTTTGGCCGGTTGCAGGTAGAACAAGAGCAGTGTGGGAGTAAGCAAGAGGAAAGTATGAGGAAAAGGGATTGGAGACATAGCCCTTGTAAGCCTAGTATGGACTTTAAATGTTATCCTAAGTGTAAGGGAAAGCCACTAGAGTAGGAAGGTATTAATTCGCTCTCTTAGCAGGAAAAAGGTTTCACATAAGGATAAGGAGGTAAGATTTGGCCTGAAGATAAAAGAATGAGTTGGAGTTGTCTCATGGCTAGAGTGTCCATGTAGAAGGAATCTGCAAGGTTGGACGGCATGATCAGAAATAAAATTGTTAGACTACCTAATCCTTGCTCCTGGAAAATCTCACACAAACCAGCAGCATCAGCATTACCAGAGATGTTGTTAGCAGCGTAGAGTCTCTGGCTTTTCTCCAGATCCACTAAATTATAATTTGCATTTTAAATAAGATTAGGTAAATTATAAGCATGAAAAGGGATGGTGCATAAGAGGGAATAAATAATAAGTGGTCTGGTGTTGCAAGATTCCAGGGATTAGGCAAGAATGGGAATAGAGGCCCAAGGGGCTGGATAGTTAGGTTGGACCCAAGGGGGAGGGCTTTAAGTACCATGGTTAAGAGTCTGGAACATTCTGACAAGTGAAAACATTTCCAGATCACCACAACATAATAACTGCCTCACAATGACTGGGTACAACCATCTGTGAAATTCAATACTTAAAAAAAAATTAGAAAAATTCTTGTATTATTTCAAATAAAATCAAGTGGATTAAAAATATGGATAGAAACGTGTTGTTTTTCTTTAAACAGGGCCACATTAATGTCTAATTCAGATAAAAATTGTTATCTGGTTAAATACGGTTACTCACCCCATGTTAGTTTATATCCATCCCTCAGAAGCCCTGAAATATGCTGAACAAAATGAGAAACAAAATAGCCTTTGTAGATGTACATCAGTGAGTTGTTTATTCTTTTCCTTTCTCATGTTCCAGAGGGCAGGTTAAATTGCAAATGTGTTCTTTCTAGGAATGTAAATGTGATCAATTACAGGGCTTTTCCCCTCTCTGTTTTGGTACACAAGCTGTTCCACTTTCTCTTGCTTCTTCCTAAACATGATAAATAGGAATATTCAGAATTCACCACAACTGGAGAAGGGGTCAAAATAACAGAGAAATTGACAAATCCAAAAAAAAATGACTTGAATGTTAATTTTACTGGAATAATGTTTTACAAGATGTTTTTTAGTTTTCCTTGCTTCTTTTAATATTTTTCCTTCATTGTTATTTCAGCAAGCTTGAGCTTTAAGAAGCATCAGGATGGACAGATAGACATAGTAGATGCCCAAGGGCCTGAGAGCTGCCCAGAGGGAAAGTATGAAATGAAGGGCACCGTAAAAACAGGGAGCTTCAGCCAGGCCTCGTAGACTTCAGAGATAGATGACATCAAGAACTTGGCAGAAATTCAGTGTGCAGGGACAGAAGTTCACTAAGGGAACAGAGTCGAAGGCAGAGAGGTAATTGGGAGCCGGATCAGGAAAGGCCTTACATACGTGATGAAGAGGCTGTGTTTACCTTGACCCCTGAGCCATATGTATCTCTTCTTCTACCCCCTCCATCCAAGTCATGATCAATCCTCATCGACAATAGCTTCCTAAATGACTATATCACTTTCATCTTTGCCCTATCCTAAGGCCCCCAATTTAATCCATTCTTCACAGGGTAGATAGAGGGTAAATCTTGTCACTCTCCTGCTAACAGTCCTTCACAGACTTCCCAGTGCACTACAAATGAAGTCTGAATTCCTTAGTACTTGGTCCAAAAATCTACACACTGGGGCTACCACTCTCCTTCTTGCTTATACAGTGGCCTCTGATTCCTCCAATGTGTCAAATTGTTTCCTATTTCAGAGCATTTGCATCAAAAATTCTCTCTGCTGACATGTCATCCTCTATTCCATCCCAAGATTTCTAGCTCCCCTCTGTCAACATAACATCTCCTCAAGAGAGACCTTTCCTGATTGTTCCATTTAAAGTAGCCATGTTCCATTTAAAGAAGCCACAGTCTAAATTTTCTATAATATCACCTTATTTGTTTCCTTCATGTGTTAACCCAATTCACACTCTTTATCTGTTTACCTGCTTGTTATCTTTCTCCCCGTGTTAGTTTTCTGTTGCTGCAGAACAAACTTAGCAACTACAAACAACACACAGTTGTTATCTCACGGTTTCTGTGAGTTAGTAGTCCAGGCAGGCTTAGCTCCATCCTCTGCTAGGCTGCAATTAAGCATGTCAGCCAGGACTGGGGTTACATCTGGAGGCTTGATTCGGTTTCACTTCTAAGTTCACTTATGCTGTTGGCAGAATTCATTTCCTTGTGACCGTAAGACTGAATGAAAGTCGCAACTTCTTGCTGTCGCCTAGAGATGATTCCTTGCCATGTGAGCCTCCTAACATGGCCCCTTCCATCTTCAAATTCAGCAAGGGAGGAAGTCTCTAAAATAAGTCTGCTAGCAATATGGAGTTTTTCATAACATGATCACAGCATAACCATCCTATCACCTTTTCATATTCCATTGGCTAGAAGCAAGTCACAGGTCCTACTTACACTCAAGTGGAGGTAATTATAAAAGGATGTGAACACCAGGAGGTGGGAATAATGGGTGCCATCTTCAAGTCTGTCTTCCATAGTCTGTCCTTTGGCCCCCCAATGATTTATATCCATTCCACATGCAAAATACATTCATCTCCCTACCAAGGTTCCTATTATAGCATCCTATCATGGCATCCTAACATAATGTCAGTTCAAAGGCCAACATCTCCTCATCTAAATCAGGTCCAAGTGAGGATGACAATCCTAGGTATAATTCATGAAGTGCAGCTTCTGAGACACTATTTCTGTCCACCTATGGATCTGTGAAACTAAAAGGCAAGTTACTCCAATACTGCCTCCAACTGCCTCCAATACTGTCTCCAATACTCTCCAGTTAGAATCTTTATTCTGTGAATGTGGAGATTAAGCCAATCTTATTCTCTGCTGTATCTTAGAATGAGCTCTATACCTAACTCACTATAGATGTTTAATAAATACTGCTTAATAATGAATATATAATAGAAATCTCAGCAAGCACACAGATCCTGGTCCTGAGGTTTGATAAGAACCCAGACCCAGAGAATGAAGCTTGAATCTGAGAGTAAATTAGAACTAGAACTAGAGAGAGGGAGAGAGGAAGAGAGAAAGACAGACAGATAACAGGACTGGAATATATGATCAGAACAAGACCAGTAACAAAGTGGATGCCACTGAACCAGGTTCTTATGTTATTTCATTAATCCATTTAATAAGCATTTATATGGCTCTACTACAATGCTAAAAATGGTGGTATCAGAGATACGATAGAAAACAAGATACAGTCCCTGCCTTGAAATAATTTACCGTCTAGTGGGAGAGACTCGATACAAAATGATAAATGTTGAAATAAATAAACAGAAAGTTAATGAAATACATGGGAAGAATAACTACTTTTTCATGGAGGGATATCAGAGAATCATCTGAGGGGTAAATGACCTCTAAATGTAGTCTTGAAGGTTACGTAAGAGTTACGTAACAGCTAACTCAACAATTGCTCCCTGGATTATGCAGGAAAGGGGGAAAAAATGATATCCCAGGAAGAAAAGAAGAATGCATGTTAAAATCCCAGCAGTGAAAGAGAGTGTGGCACATTCAGGAAACTAAAAGAAGGGCTCTATAGTAAAATGAGGAAAAGTGTCAAAAGGTAAGGCTAGGCATTTGATAAAAGGGGACCAGATCATGACATGAAATTTGTACTTTATTTTGACCACAGTGGAGAGGCATTATAGTGTTTCAAATAAGAAGATTAAAAAAATCCAACTTATGCTTTAGAAAGCACTCTGAGTTCAGTGTAGATAACCAACTGGAATGGGAAAGACATAAAGACAGCGACTAGCTCGGAGAAAGCTGTTGCTGGAATGTAAGTATGACATGAAGGAGGCTGGAATGGTAGAGTCAAAAAACACAGAGGAAACAGGTGAGCCACACTGGGGGAGTAGATGGATAGAAGAAGTTAGCAATCATTTGCATGCTGAGGAGGGGAGTGAAACAGTAAGGCTATGAGGATGAGTTCTAGGTACCTGTCTTTGAAAAGTGGGTAGAGAGTGATACCATTTGCTGAGGTAGCCAATAAAGCAAGAGAAGAGGTTGGGTGCTGGATAGGATGGGGCTAAGTCAAGCTGGAATATTTTAGTTTTGAGTTGTCTCTGGGAATTCCAAGTGGAGAGGACTGGAAGGCAGTTGGATATACCTGGCTCTAGAGCTCAAGACAAAGACCTCATCCAAGCTTTCTGACGTCCTTCTTCCCATCTCTCCAGGTGAGGGAAAAGATTAGCCACAAAGTCTAGGTACTAAGGAATGACTGTAATGGAAAAATGAGACATGCACGCTGCCTGTTACGTAATTCAGAGGGACTTAGAGACAAGAAATCCAGCAAATAGTTTCCTAAATATTTCTCCACATTATAGTAGGTAGCTCATCAGTTTAAGACTTCTACTCAAACATGGAAAATTGTGTTTATCTCTGCTCTCAATGGAAATAATATTAAAATATAAATACTGTTTTTAAAAAAAAAGTATAAATCTTAACGACAAAGAGAAAATGAGCAGGAATGAAAGTGAAAAAATGTCAACAAACGTTAACATGCAGAAAGGAAATAGTGGGGTGGCAGCTAACCTAGTGGGTAAAAGGAAATTGAAACCTAGGCCTTTACAGCTGGAGCCAATACTAAAAAGCAGGTTTTCCCCTACAGATTACTGGAGATTTGGAACTTGAGACACTAGGCATATTGACTGGCCATAGTGAGGGATGGAGCTGGAAATTAGTTGAAAAAAATCTGTATATGGAATAATCAGACATCCTTCTTCCTATTCCCTCAACCTCATCCTGCACAGCCAAGTTAATGGCTCTTTGTAACTTTTCCAGAAAACCAGATGTTTAGTCTCTGAGAAACTGATCCTTAGGGACTCTGGAATGGAGGGACCAAGAACAATAGAATATGATAGTGCTGAAGTGAAAAAGGAGGATGAAGTGAAAACATACATTTCCAAATAGTAATTTCTTATAAACTTTCCAGCATTATTTCATTTTGAAGTAACATAGAGGTAATAATTCAATAAAAATTTAAATTTGCCTAATAAGAGACTACCAAATCATTCAGGAATCCTTCCTCTGGTAATGTTTTGTTTTACTTTTATTTATTTATTTGCTTATTTTTGAGAGAGAGAGAGAGAGAGAGAGAGAGAGACCAAGCACATGAGTATGAGCAGGGGAGGGCTGAGGGAGAAGGGGAGAGAGAATCCCAAGCAGGCTCCATGCCCACTGCAAGCCTGGAAGGGCTCAATCTCACTACCATGAGATCATGTCCTGAGCTGAAACCAAGAGTCAGATGCTTAACCGAATGAGCCACCCAGGTGCCCCAAGGTAATGTTTTACTTATTTATTTTTTTATGAAGGAAGAAATAGGCAAAACTATTCAGATCTTGAGACACCAACACACCTTAGGACAATGTTCTTCACTTTGCTTGTGATGTAAGGGAAAGAAAACAGGACATCAACTTTGGAATCAACATCTCTACAACGTGGTCTCCTGCCTGATTCTTCTAGGACTAGGAGTATCGGAAATAACAAAAATATCAGCAGAGACTTGAGTCCCTGGAAAATTTGAATGGATCTTCTCAAGTTCCTCATCCCTCCAGTAGAGGATTCTTCCAGTGAAAGGATGTGGGCAGTTCCTTAAATCTGAAGATGTTGGAAGATTAGTACAGAAGAAGAACCTAATCCTGCTCTTCCATAAGGGCTCCAATTATCTGCCCTCAGCTGTTAGAGTCCCTGCTGCATCACCTCTCCTGGGTTCCCTCCTGTAAGACATGGGGAGTGCTCCTGCATTGCCTAGTGATTCCAAAGCCTGCCATACCCCTATTTTCCCAACACTAACTCAGAGACTTGAAGTATGAGAAACACCTCTTTGTCTTTACCCTACTAGCTGGAATCTCTGGGTGGAACCTACTAACCTATCCAAATCCAATTGTTTCACCCCATTGTTTCTCCTCTCCTAACCCAAATCAGCAACACTGCAACAGTGAAATTCTTCTCTAGTATCATGAGACAGAGTTGAACATCTGCTGCTGGTTCTGTGACCCTGAACTATTCAACCACTGTTCTTATACCTTCCTGCTCGACTTCAGAGACTTGAAAGAAAACCCTCATTTTTCATAATGGAGAATTCTAACTCCTGTCCTTGGATGAAGTCTTCTTTTCTTTTTGTTTAAATGCTTTTTTTTTGTTTGTCTTCTTTTTAATCACTTCCCAATTGTTTCTTCATCTCTCCACTTAGATTTTTCTATGGTCCCATTGTTTTCCTTTACCTCAACTGATCCTAGTGACAGTTCATTTTAGCTTCTTCCTTCTTCCTAATCACATGCTTCTGAAATTATATGTTCATGAAAACACACACACACACACACACACACACACACACACACGTAGAAGTGCTCATTCCCGGATGGCAGTTTCACTGTTACCATAGAGACATATCAGTTTCCTATCAAGTGAGGGAGATGAATCATGACTCATGAATATTTATTTCATTTTATATTTGATTATTCCATTTTTAACATCTGCAGCAAAAATGGATATTTTGTTTTCAATATCTTTTCAGTTCAACTTTTTTCTTTTAAAGATAGCACTTTATTCCCACTCAAAAAAAAAAAAATGCAGTGAAACTGTCTAATGCTATTTGGGCCATTATCATATGAGTTAGTTTCTAAATAAGTTGATAAAGGTTTAATGTGTATAAATTTTGATGTACCACAGAGTATTGTTTTACATTGTATATTTGTTAACCAATATGCTCACCTGCAGAATTATACAGTATTATTAAGGGCTCTTCTAATTAATCACAAGTGTGTGTGCCTGTTGCTTACATAATGTAATTCCTGTGACTTATGTTGATGAAGAATCTTAGAAAATATCACTAAATCAGAGTATCTGAGTAACATTCACCCAGTCTTGAGGGGATTCAGTTTATACATTCCTTTGCATTTCTGGATCATTTTTCAGTTTTCCAAGCACTTTCACATATGTGACAGGATATGAGCATTCAACCTGATTTATTATAGAAACGACTGTTTTGCTCATCTTTCTTTTCTTCCATGCACTTACTTCTCCACACTTCCTAAGAGTGTTTGAAGTTTGAGATTTCCTTGACTTCAAAGAAACGAGACTAGTTTTTTGTTTGATACTAATTCTAACTCTGAGTTTAATGGACCATCAAAATCTTTATGAAAGCAAATGAAAATAGGGGGTGTTGGTCAGGAGCAGGATTCATGTGATAAAATAGAGAGTCTAGTGAAGGAATTAGAGAGGAGGAACAGATTACTTTGATGATCAGATGGGACTCTGGGAACCTGAGGAGAAAGAAATGCCTTTGCTCAAGGAAAAACAGTGAATGGACTCAGCTAAGGACCACAGTAAAGGTACTATTGAAGTGTAGACAGATTTATCAACAACTGACCATCAGGAAGGATAACTTTATAAGATACTTAGAACATCTCCAAACCCATATCCCAGAACATCCATAAACCCAAAGAGGGGTCCCTAGGACAAGTGGAAGAATGGTAGTGTGGAAATCCGTGGTCAGTACTTTGAGGGCTAACCTCAATAAGCTGCAGTCTTGTGTGCTGGGATGGATGTCCTAGGTTTGAAACACTGTGTTGATTATTTATTATCTCACCAAGCTTCACAAGAGTACAGTTAACTGGGTTGTGCAGGACTTTGATACCCACCTTTCTATAGATGAAGATAAAGTCACATGACAACATGGTTAGGAGCACAGACTTGGAGGTCAAGGAGATTTAGATTCTGAGTCTGACTTTTCCTCAGGAGCTGTGTGTCGAACACATCACATCTTATTTCTATAAGCCTCTCTTTCCCCATCTGAAATAAAATGAATAAATAGGAAAAGCAACTTTATAGGGTTTTTGGCATGATTAAGTGAGCCCATGAAAGTAAAGGTAACCCCGAGGCTGGATCACAATATGACCCAGTAAGTATGAACTATTACTACCATTAGGTAAAACACAAAGAGATCAAGTCATTTGCCCAAGGTACGATAGCTGGGTGATAACAGCATCAAGGATCCTTCCATTAACCCCTATTGTTTTTCAGCCATCAACAGAATATCTGGAAACCGGAAGCATCTCCTGGGAGCTGGAAGTTTCTCCTGGAAACTGGAAGCATCACTGGGGAGCATCCCCTAGGCTCCACCAACCTAACCGATGATAACTAGAGGGGACACTGGATTTCTTTCTTTTCTCACTCAGTCCCAATCAAGCAAGCAGACTTCTCAGTCATTTCTCCTGCTTCTAATCTGTCTTTCATCCGATAGATAGAGTAATGCCTACAAGAACTATAATTTCTTACCCTGGAAGTCAAGGCCCTTTGCTATCTGCCCATAAACATGTTCATCAGAAATTTAGTTAATAATGATGTCACCAGTGCAACAGGACTCCACTAGTCTCTGTACCTTGAGTTCTGCAGATTCATTTCTGCCTCCATGCCTTTGCCTACATCATCTTCTCATGGCTAGGGTCATGTGTCTTTGTTTGCCTGAGACAGTCCCATTTTTTCCTGTTGTCCCCATGTAATTATTAATAGCACCCCTTAAACTCTTAAGAATATCCTGCATTGGAAAATACATTACATATTCTCTCTATTATGGCCTCTTCAACATTAAAGCCCCTATTTGCTGTTCTCCTTCAACTGGATTCTGCCACTTCTGTATAAGTGAACTCAACTCTACTTCTGCATGGACTTCTCCTGACTATTCTTTATATAATTTTTTCACACTTAAATTTACTTATTGAAGATACATATTGGCTTGAATAACTGAAAAATCTAGGGAGTATAATTTTTTTTCAGGCATAGCCTAATCAACAGTTCCCAATAACTTTGCCAGAAGTTGGTCTCTCTTTGTCTCTTGGTTTTGCACTACTCTGAGTTGGCATCATTTGTGGGTCTCATGTGCTTGTCAACCAGTTAAAGTTTTGTCAAAAATAGAATGCATCTGTTTTTCAATAGTTCAAACAAAAGTCCTAGTCCTTTTGGATCACTTATTTTTCTTGAATAAATCATTATTATGTGATTTTTTTTAATTGGCCAGGTTTGACATATATACCTAGCCCCGGAGAAAGGGGATTAAGGCGACACCTTCAGAAACACATAGACTCAGAACAAAGAAGAATTTGGTCCCCTAGAATAAAGTTTAGATGTTTATATCAAAATATAAAAACAGTAGAGAATTCTGGATTGCTGGTAGCAATGAAAACTTCATCATAATTTTTGGACCTGCTGGGACTCCAAAGCAAATAGATAGCAATATCAAAAACCCTTGGATGAGATAGTTACAAGAAAACCTAGTGACAAGATATCCCTTGTTGAAATACAAGTAGATGGAGACAAGCCATCAAAAGCCATAAGTCTAGCATATTAGTCTTGTACGAGGAACTCAAGGATAAACACAAGGATGTCTGAATGATGTGAGAACCGGAGAGCCATAAAATAACCAATAGCTTTGGAATGCAACAAAGCATAATTTGAGAACAAAAGAAACTGAAAAGCTTTTCCCATTCTAGTAATGGCTTAGTGCAAGCAAAGTCTGAAGAAACTGATATAGTATAGCATATGTGAACCAGGCTTTCTTTTGTGGTAGGTCTAGTGGAGAAACTGCTAGGGGTAAGATCAGAAGTATAGGGGAGTCACAGTCTCATATAGCTTAATCTCAGAAATACTACCCCAATACTTTTTCTATATTCTATTCATTGGAAGTAAGTCATTACTCCAGCTTCAAGGGATGGGGATTACAGAAGAGTGTGAATACTTAGACGTGGGTACCATGTCTGGGAGCCATTTTATAAACTGTTAACTACAGAATTCATTCTAAAATGTGACCAGAAAGATTTCATACATGAACTCAGCATCATCTATGTCTTGTAACATGGATAGGTGTTCATCAGGCAGACTAATATTCAAAGGGCAATCTAGACAGAGACTACAGATAGCATAGGCAGAGATAAAACTCTTGAAAACATCTCTTCCCTTCTGGAAAAACCAGAACTACAGAGTAGAGAAACCAAGGAGTTTCTGAAATATGAGGCTGGAGATGTAGGGTGGTGTCAAACTATAGAAGGCCTGATGTATCATATTCTAAGTCTTATGCTTGGATGCAGTGAATTTCCAGTAGTTTCATGAAATTGATTAGCATCGTCAAGTGTATTTTCAGGATGGCCAACTTAACTCATTTTTCTAGCTTTGCTGCTTCCTTTTCCTATTTGCAAGAACATTTCCAAGAACATGGCCATACTGGAAGCACGTTTGGGTCAGGTTTGGGTCACACCTCCCCTCCAAGTTTCACATATTCCATGTTAAACCAGTCTGTTGTAAACAAAGACAGATTCCCTAATTATAATGGCAAGGTCAAATGTGTTTACCTTTCATCAATAAATAACTATTTCAGACTCAAATCATGAAATGACAACTAGTATCCATTGCATGATTCTTATATGATTCTTCAGAGTAAAATAATACTTGTAAAATATCATTTGCTATAAATAAAGATATTTCTACAATGATTTTTCAAAGGAACAGAAAATAAATCAGAGGAAAAGATTTTTTAGGACCACAGGCTATCTGAGAACAACAGATTGAGAATCCATGATATGTGCCATGTGCTTGGCACAATTGTGAAAGATAGAAACTCTCAATAGCAATTTACAGAGGAATTTCACACGTAACATTTGCTTTATGTCAAGAATCTAAGCCTATGATAATACAGTTTAATATCTGACATTAATATTTTCTTCCCCAATACTCCCATAGCATTGTGCTTGTGACGGTGTTAAAACACTTATTACAGTCTACCTTATTAGAGTTGTTAATTAATATGCCTGCCTCTCCCACTAGATAATGAGCATTGGAGTAAAGAGATCTTATCTTATTTGACTTTGTATTTCTGTCTAAGCTCTATGCTTAACACAGAGAAGGTTCTCAGTGAATGGTGAGAACTTAGAGTGAATTTAAATAGAGACTCTTAAAATATAGATTATAAGAAGGTAATCCAAGGAGAATTGCTCTTGTTACCAATATGCTACCACATAATGAAACATTAGTTTTCAAACTTCAGTCAGCCAAACCACTTAAGAGAACAGAAGTAAAAATACTCAGTGATTATACATTTTGATGGTGAGGAAATTATCTTCAACAAATTCATTAATTATTCACTAACTTTATGTATTGATAAACTTAAATGCCCTATATCTGGCAGTGATGGAGCATCTATCCTTATATTAAAAATATAAGAATCAGGGGCACCCGGATGGCTCAGTTGGTGAAGCGTCCAACTCTTGAGGTTATGATCTCAAGGCTCGTGGGATCGAGCCCTGCATCAGGCTCTGCGCTGACGTCATGGAGTCTCCTTGGGATTCTCTCTCTCCCTTCTCTCTCTACCCCTTCCCTGCTCTCCTCTCTCTCTGTCTCTCTCAAAATAAATAAATAAACTTTAAAATTAAAAAAAAAGAATATAAGAATCACATTTCTGACTACAAATGATGAGTATTAATTAACACCTATTATTTGCTGAACACTATGCTATGTAATTATGATAAATTCTTATACCAACTATGCAGAGTTAGGCCTAACTTTATAGGTTGAGGGGACAGTCTTACACAATACTACCTTTGCTTCAGACACTAGCACAAGTTCAGAGCTCCCCAGATGGCAACAGAGATCCTCAGAGGTCTGACCAGATGGTTACAAATTCAGGTGTTTCCACTACACTCTCAGGTTCACTAATCTGCTAGAATAACTCATTGAACTGAGAAGAGCACTATGTTTAAAATTACAGTTTCACTGCAGTGAAAGGATAAAAACCAGAATCAGCCAAAGGGAGAGAAGCATAGGGAAAAGTCTGAATCCTAAATGCAAAGCTTCCATTGTCTTCTCTCCTTAGAGTCAGTACACATCACCCTCCAGGCACATCATTGTATGATAACACCAAAAGCACTATACTGTACAATAGAAAAAACAGAGAAGCTCACCCAAACCCAGAATCCAGAGTCTTTGTTGGGGTTTCATTGTGTTGGCATGACTCATGGAATGGTTGGCCATGAGGTTGAATTCAGTCTCCAGCTTCTGTGTCCTCCTTGGGGTGGTCAGGCTAATATCACATGGCTCAAAGTATCAACCCTTTGATCATGGGGTTAGTCTATCTGGTATGACCAGCCCCCATCCTGAGTAATCTCATTAGGTTTAAATATCTAAGGCCCCACCAATTTTGTTAGCATAACTTATCATGGTCTACCAGGAATAAGAAATACTCCTAGTACTAGAAAAATTCCAGTTTAGGGCCTACCTCTCTGAAAACAGGAATAAAGGCCAAATTCATTATTACACAGGAGTGATTTTCATGTATTATTTAATGTAATTCCTCTAATTCATACATCCACCTGTTGAGGCAGGTGGTATTATTCTATACATAAGAAAATCCAAGTTTGGAGAATTTAGAAAACTTTTCCAAGGCCATGTAGCTAATGAGTGGCAAAGCTGGGATTTGAAGTGATGTCTTCCTTTTTCCACCTCTTCTCACAAAATTGGCCTAATCTTCAACCTGATTGTGCCTCAAGTTCAATATTTATTAATAACATTGTAACAATTTTCCAGTTCCTATATTACAGTGACATGATCATATTTTCAAGGGAAAAAAGTATTTTATATGCAAGATATATAGCATGCTCAGTAATTATCTTCAAAGTCAGAGGAGGCAAAGAAATGTTAAAGACAGAAGAAGACTTGGGTTCTAATTCTTGCCAGTTTCTAAATCTGTGACTTTAGTTAAAGCACTTATAATCTCTGGGCATCTGTTTATATCTATGAATGTTCTCCTATATCCCAAGATTATTATGAAATTCACATAATAGTCATTTTTTTTTTTTAATTTTTTTTTCAACGTTTTTTTATTTATTTTTGGGACAGAGAGAGACAGAGCATGAACGGGGGAGGGGCAGAGAGAGAGGGAGACACAGAATCGGAAACAGGCTCCAGGCTCCGAGCCATCAGCCCAGAGCCTGACGCGGGGCTCGAACTCACGGACCGCGAGATCGTGACCTGGCTGAAGTCGGACGCTTAACCGACTGCGCCACCCAGGCGCCCCATATAATAGTCATTTTTAAAGCAGTGGTCACTTTTTTCTAATCCTTTATGTTCATTTATTTTTCTGTGACACTTAACACCTTGTAATATTTCATATGATTCAACAATATATGTTCAATAATTAAACCAGACTGCAAACTCTACAAATGGCAGAGAAGCAGTTTTTCAATGATATATCCCAAATTTATTGATTAGGTTATGGTGAGTAATAGAAACCCAAGTTTCTGAACACTTAAGGACACAGTAGAAACACTGCATAGACAGAACTTTCAGATCAATCATCCCACTAGGGAAAACTAGAAATACTAGAAAGAAAGAAAAAGAACTTTTAATAAATGCATTGTCATAAGGAAGATAAGAAAATACCAAAAAAAAAAAAAAATACTGGACCAAGAATCAAAAGACAAGTAAGATCAAAGATGTCACAGATTTTAGGCTCTGTACCCTCAAGGGCATCAGCTGATTGTAGAAGGTGCTGCAGAGTGGCAGGGAAACTGTGGACTACTTTTAACAAACTTGCGGTGCTACAGGCCAAGAATCACCAGGAGGGAGCAGGGAGAAGGCTGGTGGATCTCTGTAGCTTTGGACTGGATCCTCTGAGGCTACCCTTAGAGCATGGGTAAACTGCGAATAGACAGGTTCTTATAGGAATTGCAGCTCTCTGAATCCTGTCAATCCTGGAGATTTTTAAAGTAGAACGGGGATAGTTAGTGTCCCTGAGGCACTTAGTAAATGCAAACATAAATACTCTCTGGATGAAGATAACATTTACAAACAATTTTGCAAATACAATATTTATTATATAATCAAACATAACCAAATACCCAAGGGAACAAAATTGCATGAATGAAAATCAGCGGAAACAGGCAGTAGAAAGAGAAGAACAAAGACTACAACTATTGGATTCTCAGGAACAGAGGTAGAAAAAAAAAAAAAGAAGGTAGAGAATAGAAAGGGGAGGGCAGAGAGAAAAACAGTAATATAGCCTAAAATACATGTAACCGGAGTCCCAGAAAGAAAGGAGGGGGAAAAAAAGTGAAAAACAGTAGTACGTACTTGAAATAGAACATTCAAAAAAGTTCCTATAAATCCCAAGATCAAAGAAGTCCTATAAATCCCAAGCAGAATAAATGAAAAGAAATCTCCACTTAATTACATAAAAGTATAAATGTTGAAAATATAAGTTAAAAGATCTTAAAAGTAGCTAGGGTTGGGGAAAGAGGGTGATAAAGATATTACCCTCAAAGGAATAATAGTGAAACTTTCAATAAAAACAAGAGAATCCAGAAGGCAATTGAATGATGTTTATAAGTGAAAATGGCCAAAAATGCCTTCTCAACCTAGAAATCTATATCCATTAAAAATATTCTTCAGAATGAAAGTGAAATAAAGGCATATGAAGAAAAACCTGAGAAAATATTTCTCTAGTAAACCTGTATCAATAGAAATGTATTATACTAATGATGAAATGTTACAAACTTCCTGAGATCAAGAATATACAAAAATGCCTGATCTGACCACCTCCAACAAAGATTAGAAATGAAGGAAATACATCAATACTATTTGTCAATCATATGATTAAATGCAAAGAAAATCCAAAAGATTCTATAAAATTATTAAAATTAATAAGCAAAGATACCAAGATTTCTAGATACAAGGTCAACAATATCAATTACATTTCTATATACCAGTAAAAAATAGTTAGAAAATAAACTTTTTTAAAAGAACCATTACCAATAGCATCAAAATTATCAAATACCTAGAAATCTAACAAAAATTTCAAAAGATGGGGCACCTGACTGGCTCAGTAATTTAAGCATCCTACTTTGGCTCAGGTCATGATCTCGCGGTTCATGAGTTCCAGTCCCATGTCGGGCTCTGTGACAGCTCAGAACCTGGACGCTGCTTCAGAAAATTATTTCAGTACATATGTAACTTATAAAGGTTTGTACTAGAATATATGAAAAAACCTACACATTAATAAGAAAAAAAAGAGAACTCAATTTAAATATTAACCATCATTAATTACTTATTAACCATCAAAAATTAGCTCAACATTTTTAAAAGAGGATATCCAAATGGTCAGTCCAAATGGTCAGTAAGCATATGATAATGCCTTTAATATCATTAGTCACAGAGAAATACAAGTTAAAACCACAGAGAGATAATATGCTATACATGCACCAGAATGGCTAAAATTGAAAAATTGAAATACTAAGTGTAAATCAAGATGGGGAACTTTAGAAAAACTCTCACATTGGTGGGATTATAAATTTGTACAAACACTTTGAAAAACAGTTCAGAATTTTCTTCTGCTAAGAGTCAAGTTACACATATCCCATGATTCAATAATTCCAGTCCTAAGTATACACCCAACAAAAATGACAACACATAAGCATCAGGAGATAGGCTCTGAGAATATTTATAGCAGCATTGTTTGTGATAGTCAAAAAGCTGCAAACAATTCAAACATCCATAAACATTAGAATGGATAAACAATGCTATACACATACAAAAAACTTACAACAATGCATATAAACTGCAAAAACACACACAACATGGATGAATCTCACATATGATTGAAAAAAGATGCAGACACAAACTCTACTGTAGTAATCCATTTACATAAGTTTAAAACAAACAGGCAAAGCTAAAGTATGGATGAGAAGATTATAAAGAGCTGCTTGGAAAACAAACTTATATTTTATGTTATTAAAGTCAGGATAGTACACGCTTTGGAGGGAAGGGAGAGACTAGTGATCACAGGGGTACAACATGTGCTTCTGTGTCTTGGCATTGTTCTTTCCTTGCTTTGGCAATAGTTAGATGATGTTTTGTGATAAATCTTTGATCCATACTTTTTTTAATGTTTTTATTAATTTTTGAGAGAGACAGACAGAGCACAAGAGGGGGAGGGGCAGAGAGAGAGGGAGACAAAGAATCAGAAGCAGGATCCAGGCTCTGAGCTGTCAGCACAGAGCCCCATGCAGAGCTGGAACTCATGAACGGTGAGATCATGTCTTGAGCTGAAGTCAGATGCATAACCGACTGAGCCAGCCAGGTGCCCCAGATCCATACATTTTTTATTTTTCCCTTTTCTATATCTATAATTTCCCCATAAAGGAAGGTTTATAAAAATATGAAGAGAAGGGATACTTGCCAACTTCACAGTGGTAACTCCCTCTTTGAAGGGGGCGGGGCAAATAGCACAAGCAAGGGTGTATGAAGAAGATTCAAGTATATCTGTAACATTTTATTTCTTAAGAGGCATCTGAAGAAATAATGTCAAAATGTGAGCAGGTCAAGTCTCTTAAGTCTAGTAGATATGGTTCTCTGACCATTTATGTAGGTTTGAAATACTGGAAAATAATTGTTTTTAAAAGAATTTCACTACTTTTCACTCCATTTTGTCAACTGCAAAAGGGCAATTTTAGACCCATCTAACGGATCAGTTCAATGCATAGTGAGTTTGAAATAAATAATTACTCATTAACTGGTTTGTGATTTATTGCAATTGTTTTCCAATTGAGAAGACAAAATATTCTTTTTTTAATTTTTTTAACATTTATTTATTTTTGAGAGACAGAGAGAGGCAGAGGATGAACAGGGGAAGGGGGAGAGAGAGAGAGATACAGAATCTGAAGCAGGCTTCAGGCTCTGAGCTGTTTGTAGCACAGAGCCCTGACGCGGGGCTCGAACTCACCAACTGCGAGACCATGACCTGAGCTGAAGTCGGAAGCTCAACCAACTGAGCCACCCAGGCGCCCCGAGAAGACAAAATATTCTTAATTAGCCCTGTATCTATCCAACACTGGTGGCCTTACTTCTCCTCCCAAATAGGATCCAGCCAAGCTGGCCTTGGCACTTTGTTGTTTTCTCTGTCCAAGTTGTTTCTCCTTAGGTTTTTGCAGGGCTGGGGATCTTTGATCAATCAGGTTTGAGTTTAAAGCTTCTTCTTTACAGCGACTTTTCTTTCTTTCTTTCTTTCTTTCTTTCTTTCTTTCTTTTTTTTTTTTTAGTGTGGTAGCCATCATTCTCTGATTGAATAGTCAATCATTATCATATCCCCTTTTTACTTTCTTTGGACATTAGTCACTGAAGTTAAATTTCTATTATTTTTTCACTGGTTTATTGCCTTATTCCCTTCATTAATCCACAAAGCCTAAGAGGTAGAATATCTGTTCATATCATTCACCATCGTGAGTGGCACGTAGAGTAACGCCTAACAAATAGTAGCATTAAATAAATAACTAGTTGTTGGATAAATGACTTGATTAAGGTAATCAGAATTTTGTTATGCATATCATTTTATTGTCTATTTATCTACAGTTGATCCTTGAACAACATGGAGGTTAGGGGTGCCAACCCTCTGCAAAGTCAAAACTCCACACATACTTTGACTCCCTCAAAACTTAACTACTATGTTGACCAGAAGCCTTATTGATGTCAAATGACATCAAATAGTCAATGAACACATATTTTGTATATTATATGTAATATATACTCTAATCTTATAATCAAGTAAGTTAGAGAAAGAAAATGTTATTAAGAAAAGTCACAAGGAAGAGGGGTGCCTGGTGGCTCAGCCAGTTGAGCTTCCAACTTCGGTTTAGGTCATGATCACACAGCTCATGAGTTTGAGCCCCACGTCAGACTCTGTGCTGACCGCTCAGAGCCTGGAGCCTGCTTTGAATTCTGTGTCTCCCTCTTTCTCTGCCCTTCCCCTGCTCATGCTCTGTCTCTCTCTCAAAAATAAATAAATATTTAAAAAAATCACAAAGAAGAGAAAATACATTTATAATACCATACTATATTTATTTTTAAAAATCCACATATATTGGGGTGCCTAGGTGGCTCAGTCAATAAGCATGCAACTTCAGCTCAGGTCATGATCTCACGGTTTGTGAGTTTGAGCCCTGCATCAGGCTCTGTGCTGACAGCTCAGAGCCTGGATCCTGCTTCAGATTCTGTGTCTCCCTCTCTCTCTGCTCCTCCCCGCTTACACTCTGTGTCTCTCTCAAAAATAAATAAACATTTAAAAAAAATATTTTTTAAATCCACATATAAGTGGACCCATGTAGTTCAAGCCTGTGTTGTTCAAGAGTCAACTGTATCTATCTATCTATCTATCTATCTATCTATCTATCATCCAACCATTCATCCATCCATCCATCCATCCATCCACATACAGACATACATACATATAATTGAGGAATTAAAGATGAACTTGAGAAATTTGAGAAATTTCTCAGGATAAATGAAATTTACTAACACAGTGCATGCTGCAAACTACTGTCATTTTATATTAACTACAAGCTAAAATTACATTGACTCACATTTCAGATAAGGTTTAAGAGAAACTTTTAAATGCTTTTTAGACTCAGAAAAGAAACAGTTAAAAATAGTACCATTTGGTACCTAGCTAATACATTCTTTGTACTCAAAAAGATAATGCCATCTATTGGGCAGAAAACATGAATAGACACTTCTCTAAAGAAGACATCCGGATGGCCAACAGGCACATGAAAAGATGTTCAACGTCGCTCCTTATCAGGGAAATACAAATCAAAACCACACTCAGATATCACCTCACGCCAGTCAGAGTGGCCAAAATGAACAAATCAGGAGACTATAGATGCTGGAGAGGATGTGAAGAAACGGGAACCCTCTTGCACTGTTGGTGGGAATGCAAATTGGTGCAGCCGCTCTGGAAAGCAGTGTGGAGGTTCCTCAAAAAATTAAAAATAGACCTACCCTATGACCCAGCAATAGCACTGCTAGGAATTTACCCAAGGGATACAGGAGTACTGGTGCATAGGGGCACTTGTACCCCAATGTTTATAGCAGCACTCTCAACAATAGCCAAATGATGGAAAGAGCCTAAATGTCCATCAACTGATGAATGGATAAAGAAATTGTGGTTTATATACACAACGGAATACTACGTGGCAATGAGAAAGAATGAAATATGGCCTTTTGTAGCAACGTGGATGGAACTGGAGAGTGTGATGCTAAGTGAAATAAGCCATACAGAGAAAGACAGATACCATATGGTTTCACTCTTATGTGGATCCTGAGAAACTTAACAGAAACCCATGGGGGAGGGGAAGAAAAAAAAAAAAAAAAGAGGTTAGAGTGGGAGAGAGCCAAAGCATAAGAGACTCTTAAAAACTGAGAACAAACTGAGGGTTGATGGGGGGTGGGAGGGAGGGGAGGGTGGGTGATGGGTATTGAGGAGGGCACCTTTTGGGATGAGCACTGGGTGTTGTATGGAAACCAATTTGACAATAAACTTCATATATTGAAAAAAAAAAAAAAAGATAATGCCATCTATTAAAACCAGATTACAAAACATTGCAGAGGAAAACAGAACTTTAGATGGTCAAAGAAAGAAAACACATTTCCTACTGGAGTAAAGTCCTTACAAGTTATTTTAAAAAAAGTGTTATTGGTGGAAATTTTGAGAAAAAAATTCTATTTTACAAAACATCCACCAAGATTGATCATGAAGCAAAAATTTGTTTTGTAATAGTTGTAAATTCTGCATGCTAAAATTGTAGAATTTAGAATAACTCAATAACAAATCTGACTTTATTTTCTTAGACTATTGTAAGAAAATTACCTCAGTGATGAAGAGTTCATTTGTAAGAATCAGAAAGTTTCTAGGAAGGGAATGCCATTTCACATATTACAAAGCCTATATTTCATCTCTAAGATGACCAGAAAATTGCTGTTTTAAAATAAGGAAGCTACCTAGGCCATTACAGTATCTAACTGAACCAATAATAGTGATAAAATTAGTAAATTAATTGTTGGTTGATAGGTTAAGTTAAATTCAAAATAGCAATTAGCAATAACCAGGAAACATTTGTCTTGCTTAAATCACATATTTTTAAATGTAATGAAGAAATCACTAAGTAAAAAAAGCTATAAAATTATAAACATAAAATTCACATAAAATTAATGTATATATAAATGTAAAAACACTATAAAGGGTATATATAAAATCTTAGCATGGTGCCATAAAATACAAAAAAATAGATGTTTAAAGGGAAAAAAAATTACAAGGAAGATATATAACTGAGATAGTAAACCACAAGGATATCTTGAAAAAAATAAACATTTTATAAAATGACGAATAATTATCTTTTTAAAATTTTGTGGTCATTTTTTAAAGAACCACTTTCTAGAGACAGAAATACATGCTTTCCTTTTTCTTTTTGTTTTTCTTTGTGAACCTACAGTTCCTATTGTTAGATGTTTTAAGTTACTTCTTTCAGGGGGTGAAATCAGGGACCCCTCTGTTATTATTTAAGGAGGTCCTTTCGTATTTGGAGGAAGAAACTAGTTGTTTTCAACTAACAACTGTGATATCAGTTAATATAATGTGATGATAACCAATGTGCCCCAATTGTTTTCATTCAAATTAAAAGCTTGTGCAAAAGTGATTAGCTGACTAATTGTATTTGGTTACAAGTCAGGCCTCATTTTATTCATTTTATTTATTCACTGCATATAGTGGACCCACTTGGGTACTGAGTGATAAGAATAATAAAATAAATAAGACAAGGTCCCTCCTTTCAAAGGAACCAAAATCTACTGGTAGAGTTTGACTTATGAGTAGATAATTATCATACAATGCAGAAAGATGAAAACTAGTAGAAATACCTTCAAAACAAAATGAAACAAAAAAGTTCCTTGGATTTCACTTAATTTTCCGATTACTGTCATATGTCTTTGGACATTTCCCTATCCCAAAATCTCCTAAATGTTGTCTAAACTTTCTGCCAATTCTTCACCTCCCACTTGGTCCAGAAGTCTAATTGCAGCTACCTCTTGCACCCATGTGACTCACATGTCTCCAATCCAATGGGCTTGGTTTCAGCTCTCATCTCACCGCCCTTCAGCAGTATTTCATACCTGGACTTACTCACAGACTTTAATCATTGTTTCCCCAGGTTTTTCTGGCTTTACCCTGTAGATCATTTCTTCTAACTCCTCTGTATTCTCATTCTCTGTCCTTTCTGTAAACGTCTTCTCCTCTCCAATCATTAGATGTGGGTGTTCCTCGGGACTTTCCCTTAGCCTGGCTTCCTTTAAACTCCACTCTCTTCCTGAGTGATCTCATCCACTACCATGGCATCAATAGCATTAATATTCTAACCACTTTCAAATTTGTATCAACAGCCCAGACCTCAGTTCTGAGAGTTAGATACATTTGTGCAACTTACTTCTAAACACCTCAAAGTTTCTTCCATGGGATATCCATGACTGAAATCACAATGTTTCCTCCAGGAAAATTGTGTCTCCTTCCTTATTTTCTCTTCATAACATTGCACAACATCCATCCAGTTGCTAATGAAAGACACCTGATAGCCACCCTTATTGCTCTCCCTACACTCCCAACAACTCATATCAAGTCCATCACCAAGTTCTATCTGTTCCAGAATCAAAATATCTACTAAGGTAATTTATTTTTCTGCATCACCACTGCCACCACTTTAGTCCAAGCATCCATGATTTCCTTCTTGGACTTCATTAATAACTTTAAACTTATCTCCATACCACAAACTCTTCAATTAATTCCTCTCACTGCATTCAGGGTAATCATTTTTAAAACAGTTCTGCCTATATTACTTTGGTGCTGAAACCCCATCAGCGTCTTTCTATGGCTGCAGAGATACGAAAAGGAACTGGGTTTAGAGATACTTCTGAAGCACAATAAATAGGATTTGACATACGGAATGGAGAAGAGAGAGGAGTCTAAGATGTTTCCCAATTTAGCTTGAGATATGGGGGAATAATATTTTAAAAGATCAAGTTTATAGGGCAAAGAAGAGAATATGGGTTTAATACCAGACCTACCAAACTTAAGAGAACCTATAGGAAATTCAGGTGGGTATCAATATCCATGGAGAAGGTGGGAGCTAGACACAGATTGAGTTGTGGAAGCCATAGACATGAATCCAACAGTCAGGAAATGTTTGTGCAGTAAGAAATAAGAACTAAGAATAAAATCTTGAGGAAAACTAACATTTCAGGGGAAAGGGTGACAGAGGATGAAAAGTAAGTAAAGGAGACAGAATAAGGGGGGAAAGGAAACAGGAATATTATTTAAGTATTCAAATAAGGAAATAATGTATGTTGCATCTTATACACTGAGCTCAGTTCTAAATTGTGTCTTTTGGAAAAAAAAATGAAATGTGGCAGAAAAATGCCTAGTAATTTGGTGTAATCATTCCTTTACTGATTGAACTTTGTGTTTTGAGACCTCAGGTGAACAAGGTTGAGTTAATGTTGCTTCTTATTTTATTATACAATACCATTGACCCAGATAAGGCCCTGTCTTAATTACTTATTTTATCACTTTTTAGCCTCCATACCCACCATTCTAGTAGATAGCCATTCTATTGTGTATAATGCATATCTTTCTCTTCTTTGTGTTCTTATAAAACAATCTTTGATTAATGGGAAAATATTTTTAATTAAATAAGTGATATTCCATGATACATTTGGCTCTGATCCTTCCTTTTCACAAGCTTGGTATTAGATCCATTCATTGCTATGTGTACTGCTAATTCACTACTCCTATTTGCTGCACGGTAACTCATGAGGTACAACCACCACATTTTAACCTCTCTACATTCCCTATGATGGACACTCAGGTTGTTTCCAATTACTAACAACAACAGCAATGCTGCAATAACATTTCCATTTACATATGTCTCTTTGTGGACTTATGAAATAATTTATTCAGGTTATATATCCATGAGTAGATTGATCAAAAAAAAATTTTTGATTGGTCATTTTGATTGGTCAGAATGCACACATATACTTAATTTGGGTTACTATTGCCATCTTGGTCTCTGAATGGTGGCTGCCCCAGTTCACACTACCTCTAACGGGACATAAGAGTTCTTGTATTCTCACAAATTGATCAAGAGTTGGCACATCAACCTTTGTTAATTACTGCCAGGATAATAGGTGAAGAGTTATATTTTACTTCAATTTGCATTTCTGACCATTCATGATTTGGGGCGTCTCTTCAGATATTAATTTTTTTAGTTTCCTTTTGTATAAATTGCCCATTCATATCTTGTATCCATTTTTTTCTATCTTTTTTCTTATTGATTTGAGTGCCTTGGATATTCTCGATATTAGTGCCTTGTCAGTTTTAGACTGTGCGTGGTCTTCCAAATCATCATACATCTGATATATCTGCCCATGACATCTCTATTTAGTTTCCTAGAGTTGCTATAACAAAGCACCACAAACTAGATGACTTAAAACAACAGAAATTTATTCTCTCACAGTTTTTAGGTTTAGAAGTCTGAACTCAAGGTGCAATCAAGGTCTGAAAGTTCTAAGGGAAGACTTCTTTGCCTCTTCCAGTTCCTGGTGGCACCTGATGTGCCTTGGTTTGTGGCAGCGTCACTCCAATCTCTGCCTTCATCTTCACGTGGTATTCCTGCCTCTGTGTGTGTCTATGCACCTGTGTGCTCACATGGTGCCTTAATCTATTTAGGCTGAATAAACAGCAGACGCCTATTTCTCACAGTTCTAGAAAAGGCAAGTTCGAGATCAGGGTGTCAGATGACTTCTCCTCTCATGTGTCAAACTTCTCACGGAAACCTCATATGGTAGAAATGGCCAACTATCTTTCTGGAGATTCTTTTATCAAAGTATTAATGCCATTAATGAGGCTCTCCTCATGACCTAAGCACCTCCCAGAGGCCCCGCCTCCTAATTCCATAACACATAATTCCACACACACATTTCAACATGTCAAATTTTCAGGGATAAAAACATTCAAACCGTAGCATATTCAGACATAGCACAGGAATACAAACACTCAGACCATAACATATGGAACCAGTTATTGGATTTAGGGCCCATCTTAATCCAGCATGATGTCCTCATGACTCAACAAATTACTTCTGCTAAGACTATATTTCCAAATAAGTCACATTCTGTGGTCCTGGGTGGACATGAATTTTGGAGGGACACTATTCAACACCATACAATACCTTTCTTTAAATAAATTTTAAAAATGTTTTAAGATTTTATTTTTACAATCTCTACACACAACATGGAGCTTGAACTTACAACCTGGAGATCAAAAGTTGCATGCTCTACTGACTGAGCCAGCCAGGTCCCCCAAATAAGTGAAATTTTTGTCTAATGTTCAGCATAGCAATTTAGTTAATAATACTGCACTATATACTTGAGAGTTGCTCAAAGAGTAGATGTTAAATATTCTTACCACAAAAAAGAAATGGTAATTATGTGAGGTGATAGAGACATTAACTAACACTACTGTGGTAATCATTTCATGGTATACAAGTATATCAAATCAACTTGTATAAACTTATACAATGTTATGTGTCAATTATTTTTTCAAATAAATGTGTGGAAAAATAAAAAATATTGGTATTGAAATATAGATAAAATTTTTTATAGAATAACATTGTTCTTCTGAGGGAGGACTTCAAACAAAATATTCATTAGA
The DNA here is from genome assembly GCF_023721935.1 of Panthera uncia. NCBI lineage: Eukaryota > Metazoa > Chordata > Mammalia > Carnivora > Felidae > Panthera > Panthera uncia. The sequence continues at coordinate 46,083,100 of NC_064812.1, read as the reverse complement.
TAAGATAGTTAAAGCAAGATTTTATATATATCTGTGAGAGAAATACAACTATTGACTGACTTCCCAGAATTTATCTGGGATTCATGTAGCTTGAGAGAAACTAACTGTACCTTTAGCTTGACCTTGATTAAGTTTATTCCCATGGTCACAGTAATTGATTTAGGCCTAGACACATGACTCAACGGAGAGAGAGATTTGCTGAGGATGTCTGGGAAAGAGACTTCTTTACTGTTCTAAAAGAACTCCCAGAAGAGATTCTGTCTTCTAGTTAGAAGTGACCAAGGGGACTTGAAGCCTGTGGAGCTGCTTTCTACCATGGAGGAAGTTAGCCTAAGGATGAAACTAATGACAAAGTCGGAAAAGATCCTGAGAAACTGTAGATAAACTGAAATTGTTTCCTAAGCTTTGGACTTTCAGTTATGTGGTGTAAGTTTTTCTAAGTGAATAAGCAGGCTTAGAGTTCTACTATTCTCTAGCTTTATGGCATTAGACAAGTTATTTAATTTCTCTAAGCTTCCCTTTCCTCAACTGTAAAATGGGATATCCATAGTATCTAATTCCTAGAGTTTTGTGAAAATTAAATAAGACAATTGATGTAAGTTACTTAGTCCAGAATTAACCATTTATAAGTGTGAGGTAATTGTGAAATACTATGTTATTATCATCCTGATTTTTGTTCCTATCACTGACATTGTTATTATCAGATTAAGTAGCAAACCTAGGATGAACTCTCATACCTTCTGTCTTGCTTTATGCTTCTTCTTAAGCAAAGTAAAACCAAATTATTTGTTGGTCCTATAACCACTGCATTAATGTCTCCAGTATACTAGTTCATAGTTATTTATTTATTTTGCAGAGAATCCTATCAGATGCAATGCACTAGGCTAAGCACCATAGACACAGCTGTGAACACAAAGATGATTTCTAATTGTCAAGGAATTTATAGGAGGCTAGGAAAACTGGACTAAGATACCATCCACTGCTGATGAGTCAGCTATCCATGAACAAGGCATTTTTTACTAGATAATCAAGTGAATCAGGATTTCCATATTCAGAAACCATTGTTATAAAGCAATTAGTTTGGAAACTACAAGAACAAGAACAACAAAAACAAAACAAAGGAAAACAATTCTAGAAATTCTAGCCGTCTAAAGCAATTGTGTCTTGAGGAGATGATGAAAGATATCTATCATAGATCGGAAGTATGGGGCAGGGTCAAAAAAAAAAAAAACGTCCTTTCCATCTGAATTCATTCCAATTCTCTTGAATAATAGGTCTCTTTATGATTGTTATTAAGAAACTGTTGCAAAAAGGCCTTCATAACCTTAACTTATTAATATTGCTCAACATAAAAAAAAGCATTCCACCTAAAAATGGAAATCCAAAAAATATAAGCACAACTTTTTCTTACCAACCTTGGTAAATGAGGCATATCGTAGCAGAATTCTAAAACAGGTTGATTATTTTCATGACTTAAAAGTAAAGCCCATTGTTTACTGCTCATGCATGTATTTTCCCAGGCAGACAGTGGAAGTATTTTATCACAGAGGATAAACATATCAGAGGTTGTAATGCTAGGGGGAAAGCTGTTCAAAAACATGTGGGGGGAAAAGTAAGCTGAGATAGAAATATTTTCTTTCTTTATGAGAAGATAGCAAGGAATAAAACAAGCAGGCAAACGAAGGAAGAAAAAAGGGAAAATAAAACACAACTACATACCCTGAGGAGCAAGAGACAGAAAATCTATGTAGCCAATAAATAACTCTCTTGTCAGAGAATCTATACGCTGTCCAAAGAGGCCCATTCGGGAAGTGCCGGCAAAGATAGGGAAGGCTCAATCACACCAGTTATTGAAAAGGAGAAGGCAAAAAGAAACCAATAAAAGAGACAGGAAGCATGCACCTGACTCTTCTGTGAAAATGATTACAAATTGAATCTACTGGTTTCTATGTTTCCAGGGAGTTTTTTATTTTCTGGGCTTGAGATAGGTGAAAAAGGAAGGGCCTTTCCCTTTCCTCCTAGAATTCTAACTCCCTTTCACTGTGAACAGAAATCACACCAAAATACCTCTCAGAGCCACCATCCAACCACCTTCATTTCTGTCCAGTCTTGTGTTTTTCCTTTCCTGACCTATTTCTCCCTGTTGAGAAAGATTGGAAAGAAAATTGGAAGAGAAGAAGTACTGAGATGGGAAACAGAGAAGACTGTATCAGAAGAGAGATGTGGGGAGGCAAGAGTGGGGTGCATGTCTTCCACACTGTGCCCCACCCAGCCTCTAACTCCCCATCACAGAAGTTACCACATTTGGTTTACTTGTCCGTGTTCCCTCTAAAGGCAAAGATCATTCTGTGCAGTTGTCCACTTTCTCCTAAGTCTTGAGTAGGGGAATATCCATTATTTTACAGCAGGAACTTTTTTAATTGTAATTTTAAATCCTACTTAAGAGCCAAGTATCCCAGATGATCTGTGTTAATTGACTATGGCAGAGCTCAGATCCAGTGGAAAGAGTCTCAAGCCAAGTAAAACCTTGTCCTCTCATCTAACTATCCAGTGCTCCAGCATCTGAGAGCCAGGTAATCACTAGGTCATGTCTTATCCAGGGCCTACTGAGTTACATTAAATTCATGGTTGATGTAAAATCATCATTGATGTCACATAGGAGCCAGGCCCTGAAAACTTAACAACAAAGTAGAATGAACCAGGCAGTATTGTATATTCAAATTATCTAATGGTTCAACTTAAGGGCTAAATTCTGCAAAACAAATAATTGATGGATATGAATGCATATGGTAAATTCAAGTGCAAGTGCATTGTACATAGAAAATGAGTGCATCCTAAGGGAGGAAGGCAGAAGTTATTGGATATGACTTGGATTCAAAAGATAATTACCATGTAAGGAGATGAGTCATTTGGGGGTGGTTTTGGGGGGGAGTCTTTTCTGCTTTTTTTTTATACTGTAAGGTGTTTAAAAGAAAGCTTCTGGATGTTGTTTGTAATACTAGAGGATTAAAAAAAGAAACAAGAGTAAGTTTTTTGTTGTCGTTGCTTTTTTATTTTAGAGAGAGGGAGAGAGTGCCCACGAGCAGGAGGAGGAGGGGCAGAGGGAGAGAGAGAATAATCTTAAGCAGGCTCCATGCTCAGTGCAGAGCTGGAAATGGGGCTCAATCCCACGACCCTGGGATCATGAACTGCACCACAATCAAGAGTCAGACACTTAACTGAGCAACTCAGGCACCCAACGAATAGCTTTAATTAAGTAAATTACATTCATGTTTCTTATAGAATATTAACCTTCTTAAGGTATTGGTAGAAATTATGAATCTGAATACATGTAAATATTTTAAATCAGTAGGAGATAAGGTATTGTTCATAGATTATTTAATTATCTCTTTAAAATATACCCTCTTTCAAATTAAAAATTTTAAATTTAATCTCCTTAAAATTTCCCCTATTCTTAAAATATTCTAATTTATTTGAAAACTTTATCATCTAAAGTATAATATTTATTCAATTCTGGATAAAAATGGAATTTATATTAAGGTATTTTTTATTATACCAGAAACTCATATTCATAAAAGAAATTGAAGGGAAGGCAGATAACGAAAAGAAATTTTAATCACCTATAATCTTACCACTCAGAAAGACATTATTAATACTTTGAAATATATACTCTAGTCTCTATTTTAGAGAGACTATTTCTGCACATTTTATTAAAGAGTAAATCTTAGGGGTGCCTGGGTAGCTCAGTCAGTTAAGCATCCAACTTCAGTTAAGGTCATGATCTTGTGATTCGTGAGTTCAAGACCTGCGTCAGGCTCTGTACTGACAGCATAGAGCCTGGAGCCCATTTAGAGTTCTGTGTCTCCCTCTGTCTTTGCCCTCCCCTGCTCATGCCTTCATTCTCTTTCTCTCTCTTTCTCTCTCAAATAAATAAACATTTAAAAAAAAATTTTAAAGGAAATCTTATTATATATCTGCCTCTTGCCTATTTCCTTTAACAATTTATCATAAGTTTCAAAAGACATATACTTAAGACCAGGAAAATTTTTAGAATTTTATCTTAGAACTTATCTATACAAAGTTCACTTTCAAATTTAATGTATTACTTATTGGATTTTTTAAGTGGTTCTATTTTTCTCCTTTTCACTTTACTCCATGATACGTGAATATGAGGAGCCAAATAATTTTTAACAGTTATGAAGTCAAAAGGAATCTGAGAATCCTCTTACAATGGAACCAGGTGTGGTGCAGAGTCTGTACCAACCACAAGCACCAAATCAAAAGATAGTCCCAGATGACAGAGATCACTATACATGAGTTCATGTTCTGGCTTTGTTAGGGAACATCGTTGTCCTCTTGGGAAAGCCACTCAGCACTTCAAGATGTACAGATGAGATATTAAATGTTAAATGACCTCTGAAACTGCCATGAGTCTACTCAGAAGGCAGGTATAGGATATTCCAGAAATGGGAATACTGATAAGTTTAAATATGCAGAGATGATGCTGTCATCCTCAAATTCCATTGGCCTTGGTCTGAAGACTGTTTCCATTCTATAGGTTTCTAGAAGGTTTGAGTCTATAATGAAATCTATGCACAAAATGGCAAACAATTTTGGGCAATGTTCTAAAACCTACTCTTTAAAAAAGAAAGAAAGAAAGAAAAGAAAAGGAAAGAAAGAAAAGAAAAGGAAAGAAAAGAAAAGAAGAGAAAAAGAAAAAAGCTCCTTTGGAGAATCTATTTTGTTCACTAAAATAAAACCAATAAAAAAATAAAACCAACCTATTTCCATATAAATGACTTTTCCTTTTTAAATATATCTGTCACACTGTAAATAGAAGCCATTTTATAAATATAAGCAAACACCAGTGATATATACCCATATTTTTAGCTTTTAATGAGAAGTATAAACACAAATCGCTCAAAAATGACATGTGAGGGACACCTGGGTGGCTCAATTGGTTAAGCATCCAACCCTTGATTTTGGCTCAGGTTGTGATCTTGGGGTCATGAGATCGAGTCCCACGTCAGGCTCCATGCTGAGCATGGATCCTGCTTGGGATTTCCGCTCTCTCTGCCCCTCCCCTGATCACTCTCTCTCTCTCTCTCTCTCTCAAAATAAATAAATAAACATTTAAAAAAAATACATGTAAATAATCATCAAAAGTTATCACCAAAAAGTTACAAACGTTCACTTCACTGCCTGGAATCTGACTAAATAGGTTTTTGCTATATAGTGTATCAGAAGATGCTAAAAAAAAACACAAAAAATATTTTATTTTGCATCAATTATAAATTGATGATCTCAGCTAGCTATCAGCACTGTCCAATAAAACATTCAGTAATGATGGAAATATTCAATATCGAAGGTGTCCAATATGGCAGCCCCTATTAAAACGTGGCTAATGCAAATGAGGAATTGATTTTTTTTTATTTTAATGAACTTTAATTAATTTAATTTTAAGTAGCCATAGGCCCATATATGGCTAATGGCTACCATACTGGACAGCAAGATATAGACCATATTTGGGACAGAAAATTTAGTTAAGTTCTATATCTCTAAAGTTAAATTTTTTAAAAATATTTAATGAACATTGATGATATTTTCCTTCTGCAAGACAACATAAAATAATTTAGCAAACTTTACAACAATTAAATTATTTGAAAAAATCTCCATAAAGAAAAATTATTAAAATAATAATTAGGTTTAGCCCTAGCAAAGCAGATCTTCATAAATCATACATTAAAAATAGAAATATATAAAATTCTACCTTTATTCTAAAGCTCTTTTTAAAAACAGTGAAATCATGGTTTATCTGAAGAAATGTTAGTAACTTAAAGTATATTTTTTTACAGCTTCAGAGCATTTAATTAAGTATAAGTTACTTTCCTCCCCACCCCCCAAGTGTTAGTATCTAAATATTAACATAAAGTATGAGAAATGTTCAGGCAAGGTAATGGGGTTATTAACGCCTCTTATTCATAATAGCATATATTACTTAAATAAGTGGAATTAAGTGTATAACTTGAGTTAAAATAACAATTAAGAGATATAATTAGCATTTAAACTTTTTTAAAGTTAAAATTCCATGAGTTTAAAGCAATTATAAACCATATTTTTCATATATCTTTTAAAAGTACGGTTAATTAAAATATTTTTTGACTCTCGAGTTTTTAACTCACATAAAATATATGTGTTGATGTGCATAAGGAAGTATACAATGTACCTCACCACACAGAACAAGATGGAAAAATATCAAAATCTCCAAGAAAATAAACCATGGAAATTAGTGTGTATTTAACAGTGAATTAATTAGAGGAAAACTAACAGTTTTTTGCTCTCATTCTCCCAGCTCACCTCCATGGGCATCTTAGAAAGAGAAAGCCAGTATTCAAAGGGCCCTCTGAAACGAGAAAAGGGAGGTGGTTTGGATGGGTGAAGAATAGGAGATGGGATTTGGAGCACACCACAGAAGCTAGAAACATAGTGGAGGTGGTTTTTCCTGGTACTAGGGTTAAGTGAAAACCTTTGGAGATTTTAAGAACTGAAAAGATTTAAATGGCCCTACCCACCTATCCATGTTATTCAAAATAAAACAACATGGTAGAACACAAACTTTACAAGTCTACTGAGATTGTATTTCTTAATTGCAAAACCCTAAATAAGTTCACCAAGGTTAGACTTATGCTCATATTTTTGTGCTCCTGTTTTGCCAGATCCCTAAAGGAAACGTTCTGATGCCTTATACCTGATGACTTACTTAGACCTGGAAACACATGCAAATACCAGCTCCCAGAAAAGGATGTCCAAAATGCAATTGTACCTCTGATAGAATAATCTATGATTATTTGGTGCCAAGATTTGGTGCCAATCACAAAATTATGTGGTGATGGAAGATATAAATATTAAAAAAGAAAGGTCCTAGCACCCAAGCTTGGCACAGAATGCTGTCCATTTTCAAGATTTCAAGAAGGCTTGAAAGTCCATCAGAGGTAAACTAGACACCAGCTCACAACCCCAGTTATTTCTATCTACCTAAGACCCAGTGATTCTTAATTTGAGTCAGGGAGAGTGAAGGGAGTCCCAACAATTATTATGATTCAATCTCCTGCTAAGACAAGGAATGGGAGAGAAGCTTAAAAGAAAGATGCACTTGATTTAGGGAAGTAAAGGAATATATTTCTTAAATCCAGAAGTTGGAGGATCCTACTTCCTGATCTGACATTGAGGCTTACTCTGTCTTCTATAAGAATGTCATCACATTAGTCTTAGAGCAAGTCTTTCAATGAAGATATTGATCAATGTATTTGGGACAGGACTATAGACAAGTAGTATGACTCTTATGCTTATTTGGTAATAAATGCCTAAATGTGTAACAAAAATTAATCTGAGATTACTTCTCAGATTAAACTGAGATTACTGAGATGATCATGTAATGTAAAGTTTCAGGGTGTAAATGCATACCCTACTTTGGCATATAAACAATAGATAATAGGATATTCACCAAAATGAGCCTCAAATTCACTGAATGAAGAAATTGGCTTGGGTGGCTTGCAACATATTATCTTACCTATAATTTTAATGTTTATTAGTATATTGCACTTACTTTTATTTTGAAAAGAAACAAGAGGAAATGCATGGAAGTCAGTAAAGCAATAGACACTTGCCATCCCATCTTTCTAAATATTTATTTCATGGGGGAAAAAACAAAAATAAAAATAATTCAAATCAATTTGAACACTATTACAGAAAACTTAGGAAAGTGAACCATCAAAGTCCACTGTAATAGAGGGAAGACTGGCCACCCTACTGAGGTGTTATTGGCTAGTCTTAAATATTTTAAGAGAAAGGATAGAAAGAGTGTGCTTTAATGTTTAATGGCTAAATGCTTGTCAGATACAGTAAGAGAGAACAAGAAGAAGTGAAGATAATCATGCTAAAAATCCCAAAGATAAGTAGTTGGGAAAATGATAATTCTTCTTTTTGATCCCTCATCAGCTGACTCATTGCCTAGGGGAGTTTTGTAATGTTGATCTCCTGAGAGACAGCCACCCACTGAGAATATATAAATTAGTAATGAGCAAAGAATCAGCAGATGGAAAGAAATCACAGAAAAGGAAGTAAGGACTTTCACTGCACAAATTACAAAACATAGGGGAAGATATTTTCCCAAGAGAAAGCAAAAGTTGGATTGGCTTGGTTAATCAGAATTTACACTCGAGGAATGGATATTGTTATACTAACAAAAAATGAAATTAGAATACTTAGTGTCATTCCTGATAATATTGGGTCACACTTAAGGCATCCTAGAGGTCTGGTTAAATTAAGGAAAGCCTCATGGCTTTGCTATGTGTTTGCAGCCTAGTAATAGTTGCTCTGTAGTCAAAATATCCACCTTAATGGCAAAGAAATAAGCATTCTAGAAACAAAAGACATATTTAATTGGTTGGCCATGACTGAGTTTATCAAGAGATACAAAACTCCATCAGAATTACTAAAAGTACTAAAAGGACCTCACTAATTAATACATTATGGAATAAAAATATGCTATCACAATCACTGTACACCCTACAATTGGTAGAAGTATGTTCATAGATAACTAGCTTCACTTGAGCCATTCACCAACTAGGTAGACTTTAGCCATTAGCAATAAACTAACTAGAGGAGAGTTGTAGAGAATTATGAGAGAGTGAAAGGTCCCAAAGGATAAAGTTGATGGGCAGTAAAATGAAGCATTTTTGGAATATAATCATGAAACCAACCCTAAACTCCAAAATTAACCCACCAGGGGAAAACAAGTGGGGAACAGTTTTGAAATATAGTTCCCCAACACAAAATAAATAAAGCTGAAGCTGGCTTGAAAAAACCCTACCTGAGAATCCCACAGCTCCTTAACACAGAGGTGACAAAGTATTCTAAAATACATATCCCAGATAAAATCTCTTAAGACACACACATATAGGAACTTGAGTAATCAATTTATCAAATGAAATTAATATCTAAAGCATGTTCGTATCAAATAGGTAACTTAAAAATATTTTAAACTGCTAATTCCTATTCCAGCCATGACAGGACATTTAGCATTGGGCTTATTCTTTCACCTTAAACAATTATACATACATGAATCAACCATTTAAAATAATCAAGCAACAGTCATCTCAGGTCTGTGATCCTTGGGAGAAAGGGCACATATACATGAGTTCCAAACTGCAGCATAGAAAAGTAGCCTGAACAAAAAAGCAGTGTTCTTGCTGGGTATGGGAAATAAAGATCAGAGCTAAGGGCTGCTGAGACAATGGAAACTTTCAGGATAAGATACTAGAGAAGAGTATGCCATACAGAGAAGTAACTCCAGACATCTGCAGAGATGTCCATTTGAGTCTTTGGATCAATACTCACCTGCATACGTTCAAGACCACAAGACTGCAAGACTACATGAGGCTTGGTGGAGAATTGTTACTACGACAGTAAGGTGAATGAAGGAAAGACTCAGTGATCACCTAATATTGAGAGACACTGAAGTTTTTATTAACTATAATAATATTATTTAGTAAGTGGCTTCACCAAACTCAATGTACATGCAGTTGAGACCCCAGAAAGACAATACATTAAAAGTAGAATTTGTTTTGGTTGCAGGTTAAAGACTCCTGTAAACCTTTCCAAACAGGCTCAACAAGATAAAATTTATCAGACAGGAAATTGCTGCCAGAAAAAAACTCAACACTCTAAAAAAGATAAAAAAAAAAGTAGGTTCTCAACAACGGAGTATTCACAATGTCCAGAATAAAACCAAAATTACTAGGCAATCAAAGAAACGGTAATATGACATATAATCAACGGAAAATGTCTATGAAAAAACAACTAAAAATGAATAAATACTGAAATTAACAAATACTATGGCATTAGAAATATATTAAAGGATTTAAAGGAAAATATAGACTTAATAAATAAATGAATAGAAAATCTCAGGAAATAAAAATTTATGAAAAACCCAATGAAAATTCTGTATTTGAAAATTCCAATACCTTAAATGAAAAAAAATATATTACTGGATCTACTTAATAACAGTTTGGACACTACAGAAGAAGAGACAGACTACCAGAACCTATCCATACACACAAATACAGAGAAAGAGACAGAGAGACAGAGAGAAAAGACTGGAAAGTAAAATAGAGTCTCACTTAAAAAAAAATCTCATTGACATCTGGGACAATATCAAGGAGGATAGCATACATATAGATAATTGTGGTCTCAAAAACAGATGTGAGAAAATGGAGAAAAAACATTTGAAGAACTAATCTTTGAAAATTTTCCAAGTTTAATGAAAACTGTGTAAATGCACAAACCCAAGAAGCTCAATAAAACACAAGCAAAATAAACACAAATAGAACCACACAAAGGTCTATCACAATCACATTGCTGAAAACCAGTGATGAGGAAAGAAGCTTAAAAACAGCCAAAGAGAGGAAAAATTATAGTACATAGAGAGGAAAAATGATGAGTTACCTTTTCCTTCTCATCTGAAACAGGACATAATAAGTCAATGGAATGACAAATTTAAAGTGCTGAAAGAAAATAAATGTCAACATAGATGTCTATATCTAGCAAAAATATTTTTCAAAAATTAAGGTAAAATAAAGACTTTTTCAGACAAACAAAAATAGAGTGAATTTGTTCCCAGCAGACCTGCACGTCAAGAAATGCTAAGGGAAATTCTTTAGGTAGAAGGAAAATAACACCAAATGAAAAATCAGATCTATACAAAAAAACAAAAAGCACTAGAAATTCTAACTATGTAGGTAAATACAAAACTTTTTTTATTTATAAACTTTCTTAATTGATAGTTCATTGTTTAGATCAAAGCTAATAACAGTGTGTTTGGGGAGTTATGGCATTGTAGAAGTAAAATATATGGCAGCAATAGCAAAATGAATATTAAAAAAAAATCGGAAATTGTGGCAGCATAATTATAAAAATGTAGTTTTCATTCTCTAATCCCCAAAAGGATTGTGAAAATGATGAGCTATCACCCCATGATTAGCTTCTGTTATAGGGCAAATGATATTTTTAAGTGTAATTAAGGTTACTAACCATTCACCTTAAATAAAAAGATTAACTGTGTGGGCCAATGTTAATTACACAAGCCCTTTAAAAGTAGACAGTTTTCTCAAATTTTCGCAGAAGAGGAAGTCAAAGACATTTGAACACAAGAAGTATTAGGTTTACTGTTGCTGGCTACAGAATGGTAGTGGTCAGATGGGAAGGAATGTGGAAGGTCTTGGAAAATGAAAAGTGACCCTCGGCGGACAGCAAGTAAGAAAACAGGGACCACATTGGCACAATAGCACAGGACTGATTTTTGCCAGAAACCTAAATGAGCTTCACAGCCAATCCTTTCCCAAAACTTCCAGATAAAAGCTCATCCAGGCCAATTCCTTGATTTCAGCTCTGTGATAACTTAGCATAGACCCCAGGCAAACTCCCTTGGACTTCTGACCTACAGAACTGTGTGCTAATGAATACGTGTTATTTTAAGCCATTAAGTCCATGGTAATTTGTTAAGCAGTAATTGAAAACCAGTAGAGTATGCTTTGTAAAGTTCTTTTATCATACAGAAAATGATGCAAGATTATTCAAAGATAACATTATTTGTTTTAAGTTAAATGTGCATCTTGTGAGCCCCACAACAATCACACACACATGCACAAAACAGACATAGTTCAGAATCTAATACTTGGGATAAAATAAAATACTATCTTCTATGAATTCAAAAGAATATTTTGAGCATTCTTGGATGGGAGCAATCACTGTGTATCACTTGTTTTAGGGCAAAGGACAGCGCCTGGCAAATAGTGGGCAGTCTTTAAACATCTATGGAATGAATGAATAAATGAATGCATAAATGAATATTCAAGTCCATGAGTTAAGTAACAAAGATCCACCGGTGTGGTTCTAGAACCAAAAATACCTGAATGAAGGCATCTTTTTGCCTATGAGCAATATGAAGAATAATCAGAAGGGAAATCACCACTTGAACAGAGAAACCAGTGAAGGCTTAGGCTTTCATTATTTATACCCAACCTGGTTCTAAAATGGATTTAAATTCCTTGACAACAGTTAAAAGACTGCACCAATAATAAAGATAGAAAATCAAGTACATTAAATATAAATGTTGAAGGATCCATTATAAATAAATGGAAACATACAAACACTCCCTGCTTTTAGAGACAGGACATATAGGTTCTGGGCTTAACACTGTTCATACTGGTTTTTTGTCATCATGCTACACACAGTGGGAAAAACGTCTGTATACTTGCAAAAGTTGCAAATCTAATTATAATATGCAAGGTCAAATAGCAACCCAGAAATAGAAACTGAGATTTGAAGAAAGTGCTTATATCTCCAACTAGTGCATAGTGCATGAGGTGAAGCAGCTTTTTAGCAGAATCAGCTAGAGGTTTATAAACTCCACATTGCTCATGTCCTACACGTGTAAGCAAACTTTCCACACAACATAATCTCTAATAAATGGTAAAGTGAAGGGTGAAGGCAAAGGAACAGAGGTATCGTAAGTGCCTGTTTTGGATAGGAGAGGACCTCTCTAAAGACCTTATCAAAGAGTAGCACGTATATTCTGTTCCCTTTGGGAGAATTCCTGGCACAGGGATACAGTTTGCAAGAATGTAGACTAATATACTTGGGGTCTTGGCAGTGCTCTGGTTTATTCTGGATGCTACTGCCTGCGATGTTTCAATTACTCTGTAATCCAAATCCTAGACCTGCACTTTCACATAATTGTGAAAACGGTTGTGGCTCTTCATATGTCCACATATTTCAGATAAGAATCTAAACTGTCTCAAGTTAACATTATTAAAGCATGCAGTCTTTCCCTTCCCCCCCCATTTCACATAAGTCTACCTTTCCACAGACCTACTGGAAAATGCAAGGTATGCGTGGCTCTCTGCATTTATGCAAGCTTGGTCTACCTCTGAACTAATGAATCTAGATCACTAATTAACAGCCAGGTGCAGGGTGTTTTACTAAAAAACAAAGTGACTTGATTAAATGCAAGCTTTTGAACCACATACAATAGAAGTGCATCTTCTTTAAATTAGTGGTTCTAAAGCACCTTTCTCTGAGGATATCCTACTGGGGAAATGAGCACAATCTTTAACCAGACCTTACATAATTCACACTAATTAAACAAGTAGTTCATGGGTTTGAACCCATGACATCGAGTTATAAATTATGTAATTTAAAAGCTGCATTCACTTCTTCTTGTAACTAGAAACAAAGGAGAGGCTACTTAGCAGTCAGTAGACACAAACTGATATTTGTGGTCCCTTTAATATTTAACTAGTGGCTTCACTTTTTAAGAGGTTACTTACCAAATATGAAAAAAGGAAATAAATTTAGAGATACCACCAAACTTCATTTGGCTGGAAACATAAGGCTTCTATAGTACACCTGAAACTAATATAACGCTGTACGTTAACTAAACTCGAATTAAAATAAAAACTTTAAAAAAAGAATCATGGGGCACCTGGGTGGCTCAGTCGGTTAAGCGTTGGACTTCGGCTCAGGTCACGACCTCACGGTCCGTGGGTTCGAGCCCCGCGTCGGGCTCTGGGCTGACGGCTCAGAGCCTGGAGCCTGCTTCCGATTCTGTGTCTCCCTCTCTCTCTGACCCTCCCCCGTTCATGCTCTGTCTCTCTCTGTCTCAAAAATAAGTAAACGTTAAAAAAAAAAATTAAAAATAAATAAATAAAGAATCATATAGTAACTAATATACACAGTAAGTTAATCCTCAGTTATGTGCTAAGTATTGTGTAATATACCAAGGATACAAAGATGAAAAAGACGTGATTCCTTCTCTCCCAAGTTAGTCTAAAGAGACAGAACAATGAACAATCAGTAAGTTCAGGAACTGCGTTAGTTGCTCCAAGACGTGGCAGTGATCAATGATTTCATAAAGTATAAAACACATGAGCTGGAGCCTGAAATATAATTTAAATTACCTACTTTACAGGCAAAGGAAACTCAGTGAGCAAAGGCAGAATGATGTGAAAATGAGTCCGGTCTGGAAAAGCAGAAAGGATTGGGTAAGTACGGAGAGAAAGAGAAAAACTGCCTGTTGAGGAGGTTGACTCAGTGAATAGACAGAATATAGAAGACCTTGCTAAGGACTTGAGACATTTTCCTGAGGGCAAATGGGAAATCATGGAAGAGTTTTAGACAGTTAAACTAACATGACCAGAATTAAGTCTTAGAACACCATCACAGGAGTGTGGAGGCAGGACTGAGGAGTGAGAGACTATAGGACCAAAAAATGAAACGAAATTAAAAGGCCAATTAAAAGATTTATTACTATAGGTCGGATAAGAGTTGATAGGGGCCTAAAAATAAATGTATAGCTGTGAAGACAAAAGGGGAAACTTAAATTATGTTCCATAAATAACATTTCTAAGATTTTTATACTTACTGCGATTAAATTGCAAATTCCTAAATGCATGGTTTCTATCACATAATCATTAAAAAGACATTATTAACACAAATGGGCTTCACATTAAATAACAATTATATTTATGTATAATGCTTTGGGATGAGATTATTAAATATTTAAGAGTATTAAATTTGATAACTTTCTCACAAACATTTGTTTTTCCCTTATTAGCGAATTCCAACTCTAGTGGAACATTCAAACTCATACTACCCATCTTTGAGTCACTGAACTGATACAACATTTGCTACCACGCTAGTGAACAAAGGAAATAGTAAAGTAGTATCTACACATCAGTGGATAGTAAGAGGCTACTCACTACTTACCTCTTCAGTATTCATGCGGGGGGCTCACGCTGATATGGTTTACGCTTACCAAGGCGCTTCTCATACATCATTTAATTGAATCATCCTAACAACCCTCAGAAGTAGACAATGTTACAGGTTTGTTTGTTTTTTTTTTTTTAATTTTTTTTTAACGTTTATTTAGTCTTGAGACAGAGAGCCTGATGCGGGGCTCGAACTCACGGACTGTGAGATCACGACCTGAGCCGAAGTCGGACGCTTAACCGACCAAGCCACCCAGGCGCCCCAACAATGTTACAGGTTTTTTTAAAAATGTTTCTTTATTTTGAGAAAGACAGAGCAAGAGCACACGTGAGCAGGGGAGGGGCAGAAAGAGAGGGAGAGACAGAATCCCAAGCAGGCTTGGCTCTGTCAGCACAGAGCCTGTCACAGGGCTCCATCTCACCAACCACGAGATCACGACCTGAGTCGAAATCAAGAGTAGGATGCTTCACCAACTGAGCCACCCAGCCACTCCAATATTACGGTTTTGTTTTTTTTTTAATGGACGCTCAGAAATTATGTAACTTCCTCAAAGTCACACAGCTAATAAGTACTGGGACTCAACCCCAGATCACGTTATTGCAGTAAAGACAGCCAACTCTCACTGAGTTCTCATTGGATGTTAAACATTGTATTAAGTACCTTAGTGATATTATGTTATTCCCCACGAAACCCCTCTGAGGTAAATGCTAACACACTTATTCCCACTTTATGAATAAAGGGAAAGAAAAGAAAGGAGTTTGTATAAATTGCCTCTGCTCACCAAACCAGCAATCAGCAACACCAGGTTCCAAACCCAGGCCCTTGAACTAAAGGGGCCACACCCTTCACCACTAAGCTGGCCCAACCACAACCACCTGCATTTACTCCTATCTAAAGAAAAGCGATTACTCAGTAAACTAAACCCAGACATAATGTTGAATTATCCCCCCAGATCTGTAGCTAAACTGTAGGTTCATATATTCCTTTCTCAATACTTATAAACTAACACACTCCAAGCATTATCTGTAAGGCTTTTCTGGAAGGCTACCATAGCTTGACTTTTTTCCAGAAAAGAAAATCTGACAGTCATTAAAATGAGCCACTCTAAGCTTCTCTTGCTCCTGACTAGTTAATACATAAAATAACTTACAGTCTATACTCAGTTTCCACAACAATCGTTTTACACATATCAGGTAATTGTGATCTTATGCTGACTACTTTCTGCAAAGAGGTTGAAACTAAAACATAGGTGCTTATCAGAATCAAACACTTAACACACTGAAGTGGAATGTGACAAGGTTTTCAAAACACAGATATTAATGGTTTTCTCTAAGAAATGTTCAACTTACCAGGGCATCAAAACTCATAAAGAATATTACCTCCAAAGCCTAACAGTTTAGTAACTTCTCTCTCTTTAATTATAAGATTTTGTAAAATGCCTAGAGGCAGGAGGAACACAGAGCGTGTCCTATTTCCCTGCTTTCCTGCATCCTTCTTTTCCTATGGCTAGAGCAATAAGCAAGTTTCTTCTCATTTTGTATATCTCTATTTATACATTTATCTCAAGACAGTTATACAAATGCCAGAAATGTCACAGATAGATGTAGGGACAGAACAAGGGCCTTGTGAATGTGAGAGAATTATAAATAACTCTGCCTGCTTGGACCCTATTGTGGAATGGAAGAAGGTCCTCCAGATGGAGCCCCTCTCAAGTGGGTACTGACTTTGGCTGATACTTCTGCTTTTGTGCAACCTCTGCAAATCATTAATCTTTTGCCAACAGTTCTATGGACAGAGGGAACCATGGCCATCGCTTCCTAAAAAAAGATGAGCAATCTGGAGAATGAAAGAAAAGAGTGAGGAATAATGAATTCCTTGGAGGATGTTCTGCCACCATGTTCTAAAGGCAAACTCCAACTCTTTCCGGTTTGTTGTGTCTTCTATGAAGAACAGATATTTCTTTGGATCAGAACATCAGATAATGCACATGAAGACCTGGGCACAGGGCAAATCCTCAATACAGGGTAGGAAGAGGAGGAAGAAGAAAAATAAGATAGAATTATTGCTATACTTTTTTTAGATTCTAGTAGGAAGAGGAGAAAAGGATTTTGGATGCTCATTTCTGATTGAGCATGCTATATAAGACTAACATAATGCTTTTCCATGTGAAAACGTAAGAATTCAAGTTTGTCACTTTTCAAGATGCAAAAGATAATGGAAGAACTACACACTGACATTGAGACATCTTATTTTAAGTCAGATAAACTGCTAAGTTTTTCAAATCATAAATATTACAAAGTTAAAATAAAAATTCAAGAGTAGGGCACCTGGGTGGCTCAGTCGGTTAAGTGTCCAACTTTGGCTCAGACCATGATCTCACAGTTCATGAGTTTGAGCCCTGCGTTGGGCTCTGTGCTGACAGCTCAGAGCCTGGAACCTGCTTCAGATTCTATGTCTCTCTCTCTGTTCCTCCTCCACTCTCTGCCCCTTTCTCCACCAGAAAAACGCAGATTTTTAAAGAATACCAAAAGAGCATAGAAAGAGGAAAATACTTCATTTAAATCTCACTAGTGGCATGACGAAAAGAAAATATATGAAAGTGAAGATTTATTTCTTATAAAATAGGGTGAGAAACCCAAGAGTTGTATGGAAAACTTGGCTGAATTATGAAAGAAATGTTTTAAAAAGAGAAAGTAGGTAGCTCTTGATTTAGTGAAACGTCCTCAAAATCCAAGGTTACAGGAAGGATGGAAGACTAATCAAAAAGGATTATTGTGAAAAACAATGGCAAGTGTGTTAAATGATGAGTTTTCAGAAGATGCTTCACCCTGGAAATTTAACATCCTTTAAAGCTTCTCTTTCTGACTCACTGGTCGTAGTTTTTAATAAAGTCTGGGAGAAAGGGTAGATGAGTAATGTTATGAGTCAGAGGTTATTTTTAAGAAAGGTGATATTAGATTTTAAAATCTTGGCGACCTTTAACATTTTATAATGCCTGCTTTTCTAAATTATTCTGAGAAAGTTACCAAGGTTTACAGAAAAGTTGGCTGCTTCATATCCAGTGTGAACTATTAAGAAGCAAAATTTGGCAAAAGGTTCGGTTGTCTTAAGAGCAGTGGCAAAGCACTAAAACGCTTAATGCTACTTGGGTATTATTTTACTAAGTTTAGTTCATAAAACTAATTTTCTCAGTGAAAGAGTTGCTTCTTAAAAGTGCTGCAGACTTTTGGCACGTGCTATCAACCATATTAAATGGTAACTTCCAGACCTTTTTCTCTAAGATTTAGGTCAGGTGCTTTGCTTTAGATAAATCAAGATTTTGTTTCATAATAGCTTTGACAATTGTGATTACATATATATATATATATATAATATTTATATTTATATATATGCAAATGAGATACCAGTCTAAGCTTAGCAGTAAATTCTTTTTTTGTTAATAATAGATATTGATCATGTCACTTGGGAGAGAGTTCAGTTGTTACGATTTTATATTTTTAATATCTTCCTGTCAAAATCTGACAGATTTTTAAAAGTTTGTAATGATAGCTTAATACAACGGGCTAAACCTGGGATGCTCGCGTATAGATTTTAGCTGTTTGAGACTTCAGGTTGCTCCCTTATGGTGGAATCTGGTCAATTAAAGCTCATTTATCTAATGGTAAATTGTTCTCCTTACTATATACCTAATGGAAGTTCTTGACCAAATTGAAATCACTTCCAATCTTCATCCTTCATTTTATATGATTCCCGACAAGATGGAACTTTAAGAAACAGATTTGCAGTTTATATCCTTATAGACATTCATACACAGAGCTGCCCACAAATATAACCACACACAGAACATATCTATTTGCAAAAGAGACACTGTTGATTTGAAAAATGACAGAGGAATGCTGCCCAAGACCAAGAAAAACTGTGTTAGAATTTCATATCAATTCAGGTCTTAAAAATGATAAAGTTAATTCCAAAATAAAATTTGGTGAGTTGCAAAGCAAACTGTGTATCACTATATTTTTAATTCCATGAAAACTTTAAGAAATAATTTCTTTGTTTTATAACACACCATCTGTTAACTCAATGAAAGCAAAGTTTTAGAAATATTGTAAACTTGCTTTAGAATTTATTTTTTGAAGCAAATGAGAGAAAATTAATTTTGTTACATTTTCCACTCCGAATCTAGCTTTCTTACACCCCAGTGCAAATCCTTCCAAACTTTTCTACATGGGACATATCAAAAGTAATCAGTTTCTTGATTACTGTTGTGCATGGATGCACACCATCCATGCAAAAGCAACAAAGACTGTGAACTGAGAAAGTCTCCTTGTCGTAGAAACCCTGGCACAGTTAGAATCTTGAGTCGGTAAAGAAGTGGCAATCAATGTGACATAACTTGCGGGGGGGGGGGGGGGGGCACAAGGGCTTCTCAAAAATACACATTCCAATGTCAGACATTCATTCATCTTAATATAATTTCTTGAGATTGGGAAGGATCTTCCATTCTCTTTGCAAGAGAATCCATTAAAATTAAAATACATTTGAAAGGAAAAGAACTGATATTTATAGTTGGCATAATATATGCACTATTAGATGTGCTTTACATAAATTGCTTTAGTTGTTATACAGTTAAGCCTATGCCTTAATTACTAGCTAACTTATGCATAAGGTTTAACAGCAAAGCTCCTGATGAACTAGCTCCAGAGAGTATTCACTGGGGCAGCGGCGGGGTGGAGGGGGGGGGCAGAAAAATCTAAGAAGGAAAAAAGGGTTCAACCCCAGCACTTAGACTAAACTTAGGCCTGTAATTCTTACCACAGGCAGAGGAGAATGATGGTGACTTTATGATAAATATACCACTTCTTCATTTATGAGTTCATTCCTTTATCACAAAATACTCTGCTATGACATGTGAAAAATATACAAGCGTATCAAACAACCAGGGAGAGGAATACAGAGGATATTTGGAAGGTACAAAATCTGATACCTTTCCATAAGCAATAAACTTTTCCTCGACAGGATTACTTGGCAGGGAGGGAGAGGGTGGGCAGTGCACAAATGTTATTTTGAAATAATGAATAAGATTTTTCTAAGCTTTCAAATACACGGTATTTGTAATTAACCTAAATGTTTCCTAGTAAATGATCTCCCTTAAAAGGCCTTGGAAATTAATGTTCATCAACATAGCAAAGCACTAGCTCAGATAATATGGCAACCACTCTACTTGTACGTGAAAAAGCTATTTCTCCAGTTCTTAAAACTGTAGCTTCTCTTCCATCAGGGAGTGTCTTCTGAAGGCCGGTCACATTTTTCATTTGCTTGGCTATGCTTTTGTGAAAATGCTCAGATGAACTTTCATCCTGTCGAAAATATAAAGTCTCTGATTCCGAATCCCAAGTAATATGTAATGTACCAATCCGGATATGAAATTTCATTCTGCATTGTATATAATTTAGCTTTGCATTTAGAAGATATTATCTATTACGTCATTCATTATCCTGGATATAAAGCCCCACGTGAGAAATTTACTTTAGAATCTTAAACTGAAGGGAAAGTCTCCCCAAAAGAACTGAAATATTTCCTCTTTTCCAATAATGGAGGTCATTTCTCTTTTTGCTCCATTTGCCAGGAACCTCAGAAGCAAATCTGAAGTGCAATCACAAAAAGATCACCCTAACCTGATAGTCACACTTCTCAGTTTCTAGTTTTCTATCAGCTTAATTTTCTGTATCAATCTCTACTTTGTAGGCCAAGGAAGAAGCATAAATATATTTTATTAATTAAAATAAAGAATAATATACTATACATACCACCAAAGTCATAAAGTTTCAAAATATGTAATAATTGCCCATCACTCTTGAAATAAATGATTAATATATTAACTTATTTGTCAAGCCATATTAAGCGGACTTAAACACCCCATTTTTAAATTAAAGTATAATTGACATACAATATCCTATTAGTTTTCAGGTGTATGTAATAGTGATTTAATATTTTTATACATTATGAAATAATCCCCATGATAGGTCTAGTTACCATAAATCACCTTACAAAGTTACTACAATATTACTGACTATATTTCCTCTGATGTACATAACATTCCTATGACTGATTTATTTTGTAACTGGAACTTTGTACCTCTTAATCACCTTCACTGTGGTGCCTGCCGCCTCAACCCCTCCCTGCTCTGGAAACCAACAGTTTGTTTCTTGTACCTATGAATCTGTTTCCATTTTGTTGGTTTGCTTTGTTTTTTAGATTCCACATGTAAGTGAAATCATATGGTATTATTTGTCTGACTTATTATACTTAGCATAATACTCTCTGGGTCCATCCATGTTGTTGCAAATGGCAAGATTTCATTCTTTTTCGTGGTGGAGTAATATTACACTGTGTGTATGTACCACATCTTCTTTATCCATTCATCTGCCAATAGACACGTTGCTTCCATATCTTGATTATTGTCAATAATGCTGCAATAAATATTGGGGTGCATATATCTCTTTGGAATGGTATTTTTGTTTTCTTTGGATAAATAGCCAGAAGTGGAATTGCTGTATTTTATGCTAGTTCTATTTCTAATTTTTTGATGAATGTCCATACTGTTTTCCACAGCGACTGTACCAATTTATTTTCACAGCAGCAGTGCATGAGAGGGTTCCCTTGCCTCCACATCCTTGTCATCACTTGTTATTTTTGTCTTTTTGAGAATAGCTAATCTGACAGGTCGGAGGTAATATCTCATTGTGATTTTGATTTGCATTTCCCTAATAATTATGATGTTGAACTCCTTGTCATGTGTCTATTGGCATCTGTATGCCTTCTTTGGAGAAATATTTATTCAGGTCCTCTGCCCATTTAAACACTTCATTTTATTTATATGTAAGTTTATTTAAGTGGAAACCTGAGGATGTGAAAGAGAGTCTCATTCAATCTTAATTTCACTGTTAATGTTTTACCATCATTTTAGACTTTAGAAAATATCTGATCTGCTCC
The DNA here is from genome assembly GCF_023721935.1 of Panthera uncia. NCBI lineage: Eukaryota > Metazoa > Chordata > Mammalia > Carnivora > Felidae > Panthera > Panthera uncia. The sequence goes on along the minus strand of NC_064812.1, from coordinate 46,061,278 downwards.
ACTAGTAATGTAGAAAGCCAGTATCATTATTATAAATCACTATGCTAGGCGATTTTGTATTAGGGGGGAAAAAAGAGCTTAAACAGAGAAAAAGAATAATTCCATTAACAAACAAAAAACTGCACGAGAGTGAAAAAGCTGACCTGTGTGCCTTTCTGAAAAAATTGGAAGCACTAGACACAAGTTCGTATTTCTTAGATATAAAAGTTCATTAATTATGCCCAATAAGGGCTTTTTTAAGGAATAAGCAATAAGTGTAGCAGTAAACTGAATAGTATCTCTATTAACGTAAGATATTTATATTTTTGCTTTGTCTTTCCTTCATTATGAATTACAACAATATAATAATAATGCAGGAAATAATAAATGCAAACAGATTGAATCAGCTATTCTAATGATATGATACTTGCTTTTTAGGGAAAATACGTATGGTTGCAATTTTTGCTGCTAGAATAGTGAAAAGAAAATAGATTGGCAGAAACTAAATAACTTACATGTTCACTTTAGTCACCCTGCCCCCCTCTTTAAACCAAGCTTTCTGAAAAGAAGACATAAAAGAGAAGTGAAGGAAGTGATCTGAGGAAATATAGCCTCCTTTACATTTTATCATTGACACTCAGCTGTAACAATCACTTAACAACTTGGCTTTTCCTTGCAGCTACTTACTTAGGAACACGGCCTCCTGTGTATTGTTAGTCATCTTAGAGCCACTCCTAAGTGGCTCTCCTAAAAGCTCTTGCATTTATCCACTGTCTATTCAAAAATGTTGAAGATAGGGGCACCTGTGGTTTAGTCGGTTAAACGTCCAACTCCAGCTCAGGTCATGATCTCACATAGTTCGTGAGTTCAAGCCCCACGTTGGGCCCTGTGCTGACAGCTCGGAGACTAGAGCCTGCTTTGGATTCTTTGTCTCCCTCTCTCTCTGCCCCTTCCCCGCACTCAATCTCTCTCTAAAAAATAAAAATAAATAAACATTAATTTTTTTTAAATATTGAAGACAAGCTCTCCAAGAGATCAAGATGACCCTGACCAGATTATATCTTTGTCTAGCTTCATTGTCAAGTTTAGGCCATTTTTGAGCTTTCCTGATGTCCTTTACTCTGGCCACTTAACTCTGACCTTGCTTGGGTTCATGCTTCATGGGTCTCTTCTGCCTCCTGGTGAATGAGAGTGGCTTATTACTCTATACCTCTTCTCAATAAGCATCAATAACAATAATGACTAATATTTATGGGGCATAAGTACTTTACATGCATATTCGGTCAACAAAATTAATTGTTTACTATGTGCCAAACTATACTCTCTGCTAAACACTGAAAAAAATTGATTTAATCCAGACAGAAATCTGTTTCCAATAATTAAGGAATATGTGAATACAAACAGATAGAGACGCTCTGAAAGAAAGGGTCAATTTTTAAAAAGAATCCATCAAAAGATTTCACCTAACTAGAGAAATAAGAAGATTTAGCCAAGGAAGTGATGCCCAAGCTGAAACATGAAAAATTAGGAGAATTCATTAGGTACCGAGGACAGAAGACACTGCAGATGGGCAAACAGTATAAGCAGAGAGCCTATTATGACAGATTTAGAGGAAATGGTAGAAGCAGAATGGCATGGATCATTTGAAAAACTAAAGAAAATGGGAACAGCAGGAATAGAGAGGGCTGAATCTAAAAAGACAGGTGATTTGAAGGGGACATGCACCCCAATGATTGTAGCAGCACTATCAATAATAGCCAAAGTATGGAAAGAGCCCAAATGTCCATCGATGGATGAATGGCTAAAGAAGATGTGGTATATATATATACAATGGAGTATTACTCAGCAATCAAAAAAGAATGAAATCTTGCCATTTGCAACTACATGGATGGAACTACAGGGTATTATGCTAAGCGAAATTAGTCAGAGAAAGACAAATATCATATGACTTCACTCATATGAGGACTTTAAGATACAAAACAGATGAACATAAGGAAAAGGAAGCAAAAATAATATAAAAACAGGGAGGGGGACAAAACATAAGAGACTTAAATATGGAGAACAAACACAGACAGAGGGTTTTTGGAGGGGTTGTGGGAGGGGGCATGGGCTCAATGGGTAAGGGGCATTAAGAAATCTACTCCTGAGGGGCGCCTGGGTGGCTCAGTCGGTTGAGTGTCCAACTTCAGCTCAGGTCATGATCTCATGGTCTGTGAGTTCAAGCCCCACATTGGGTCTGTACTGACAGCTCAGAGCCTGGAGGCAGCTTTGGATTCTGTGTCACCCTCTCTCTCTGCCCCTTCCCCACTCACTGTCTGTCTCTCTCTGTCTCTCTCTCTTTAAAAATGAATAAATGTTTAAAAAGAAAGGAAATCTACTCCTGAAAATCATTGTTGCACTATATGCTAATTTGGATGTAAATTTAAAAAATTAATTAAATTAAATGGTAAAAAATATTAACTATGCAAACCTATCAATATATCACAAAATATAAATAAATAAGTAAGTAAATAAATACATAAATAAATAAAGACAGATGAGTACTTAATGAAGGAAGGCCTGGTGGGTGATGTTAAGGATTTATCCTTAGAGTAGCAAAACCACTGCAAGTTTCGGGGCACCTGGGTGGCTCAGTTGGTTAAATGTACAACTTTGGCTCAGGTCATGATCTCATAGTTTGTGAGTTCAAGCCCCACGTCAGGCTCTGGGCTGACAGCTCGGAGACTGGAGCCTGTTTCAGAGTCTGTGTCTCCGTCTCTCTCTCTCTCTCTCTCTCTCTCTCTCTCTCTCTGCCCCTACCCCGCTCATGCTCTGTCCCTTTCTCTCTCAAAAATAAATAAACATTAAAAAATAAATTAAAAAAAATAAAACCACTGCAAATTTTTAAGTAACAGTGATACAATTATATTTGGACTTTGAAATGATAACCCTCCCAGGATTACAGCTGCAGGCTTGGATTGGAGGTACACAAAGACGGATAAAGAGAGAACAATTAGTATGCTGCAATAATCCAGGCAGGAGATGGTGGTATTTTAACCTAATAATAGCTCATTTTAACAGATTTCATGTGCCAGACATATCTCATTTAATCCTAACATCAACCCTATGTATTAGAGACTGTAATGATCTTTACAGACATGAAAAGTGAACTTTAGAGTTGACTTGCCAAAATCACGTAGATAGTATGCAAGATGAGTAGGACTTAAGCCCAGGCAGTGAGCAATCTAGCAATAAAACTCATGCTTATATCTGGTGTTCTACATAGATGCCAAGAAATGATAGCAGTACAGTTGAAAAGAAGTGCACACATTTAAGAGATACCTAGAAGTTGAAGCCCCAAGATACCATGATGGACAGTTATGGAGAGTGAGGGGGCGACACTGGGTAAAATAAAAAGGAGATACCAAAGATGAAATCCAGAAATCTGATTTACACAGGTGGATGGATGATGGGGCCATTCACTGAAATAGAGAACACTGAAAGTGGACCAGATTAATTTGCCGGACACTAAAGTGGTAAGAACGGATTTGAATTAGTTCTATTACAATAGGGAAAAGAGTCCAACATAAACTCAGCTCCACTTCAATTTCTACAGAGGTGACTAAGAGTTTCAAGGGGAGAATAAGGGAAAAGGGAGCCAGGTAAGTGATGGCACAGTATAGTTAGGGAAGTGAATAAGTACAAAAGTGGGAGGGGGATGTGAAATAATAAGAAATATAGATATCAGTCTCTGCCCCCAGTTTCTGACAAAGGTCCCCTGAAACTCTTGTAAATTTCTAAGTGATAAGAGCATAGGAGCATCTTTTATTCTAATGAGGTGACTCTGAGTGGGCTCCTGAATTAAGGCTGGTCACCAGCAAGATCAAGCCATAATTAGAAGCTTGGAATTTTCAGCCCTAGCTCCCTCACCCCCCTCCATAGAGAGGGGAAAGGGACTAGAAATAGAATTAATAATTAATCATGTCTACATGAGGAAGCCTCCATTAAAATCCCAATTGTATGGGATTTGCAGAATTTCCAGGTTGCTAAACAGATGCGTGATCCAGGAGAATGATATAACCCAATTCTATGGAACAGAAGCTCCTGTGCTCACATCCCAGACATCTGGCTATTTGTCTGTATCTTTTATCATATCGTTTAACAAAACAGTAAACATAAGTGTTTCCCTGAGCTCTGTGAGTGGCTCTAACACATAATTGAATCTGAGGGGAAGGAGGTCATGGGGAACCTCCAATTTATAGCCAAGTCAGACAGAAGCTGTGGATAACCCAGGGACCTACTACTTTTGATTGGAATCTGAAATGAGGAGCAGTCTTGTGGGACTGAGCCCTTAACCTGTGGGATCCGATGCTATCTGTAGGTAGATAGTGTCAGAATTGAGTTAAATTTTAAGATACCGAGCTGATGTTACAGACAATTGCTTGACGTAGGAAAACCCACACATATTTGGTGATCAGAAATGTCAGAAGTGTTGTGAGTGTGATAGTATAGGAGAAACATGGGAGAAAGACAGGTTTTTTCATAAAACAAAGGATCGGTCCATGTGAAACCCATCTGGGTTTGTTAGCTGGCACTAATCAGAGTTAGTTCCACCCCCCAACCCCCCCCCCCCCCCCCGCCCACCACCAACAAAGTCTGAGAAAAGGGACCCTATCTTCAGGTATTGGCTGGAACAAACAGTAAATTCCTTTCACAGCCTTGACTTTTCTCAAGAATGCACTTTAAGGGGGTATAGAGTCATTCTACGGATAAGACCTTGAACTATTAGAAACCATGTTAGTGTTTTGTTCACTTCTTTTTGGACCAAGGTTGAAGCCTAGTGGAGAAGAAGGCTCAGAGAAGCCTGGCTAGAGATTAATCAAGGAGAGAATCTTTGTCAGGAGTGTTGAGAGGACTATGAGTTGAATACTGAAAATGTTGAATATGAGGACATTGTGAGACACCCAAATAGAAATACCAAATAGGGGGTTTAATAGTCTGGAGAACAGCAGAAGATCTTGTCTGGAGATGTAAATCTGTAAACTATCAGCATATGGAAGACAATGAGTCACATTATACCTGAACTTACTAGGATGCATTATTTTTCCCATGCTTATGAAACTCACTCTATGGGCCCATTCTTTCACATTCCTATGAGAAAGACTCAGGCAGATCCCATAGCTTTTCTGTCAGAAATGAATAATAAAACGTTACTTACAAGTTTTAAGAAACAAATCCAATATAATGTTCAAAACGCCAAAATCTCTAACCCAGGCCTCCCAGAGCAAGGGATATGGCTGATTTTTTTTCCCTCAGCCCATTTCCTCTCTGTCTAGTGACTGTTGTTTTGATTTCTCCTAGTGAGAACCCAGAGGATTAGTGAGAAAAGAGCACACAGTTGAAGTAGCTGACATAGTTGGAATGTGACATCTGTACCTGCAATGGAAATCCATGTGTCTTATTGATTACTCAATAACTCCACTTAAAAGTCTAGTAGACATTTCACACTTAATGTCTAATATCAAAGTTGATTTCCCCCCACCCACAAAACCTGATCTTCCCAGAGTCTTCCCATATAAGCAAATGGCAACTCTTTTCTGTCAGTTGTCTGGACCCAATATCTTAGAGCCCTCCTTTTCTCTCCCAATCCATTTCAAACCATTAGCATATCCTGTCACTGTCTTTAAAATACAACTAAATCTCATTATTTACAGTAGTTATGTTCCATAAAGTCACTGCAAGCATCAAATTAGCCAACACTAAATCATTGCTCCTAGGGGAATTACAGGATTATGTTCCTGCGTGCATTTTGGTCACGTTTTCATCAACCAATCATCAACCATTTTCATCAATCAATATATAACCTTGCTTTATGTGTGTTTCTGTTTAAATATGTATTTAATATATATCATTGATTCATTAACATAGACCTTAACATTAATATAGTGCCAGCAGCACTATAAGTCATGCCTGAACAAACCTTACCTAACACATGTATTTTCTCTATAAGGCACATCACAGCCTTCTCCTGCTTAGAAACACTAGGCAGGACTTCAGCACTATGCTTGGGATGATTTTTAAACAGCAAAATCACCAACAAAGGCACAAAATGCAAAAGATGTGGCACTAAATATACCATGAAAAGGACACTTGTTTATGAGAGCTAAAACAAGAAGGCAGAGTGTCATCTTATTGGGACTCAGCTGGTAACATGCACACCAGGCAACTCAAGTCAAATCTGTGCCTATGCATGTCTGTGAATGACCACAAAATAAAGCACTCTGAGTATTGATTTGGGGGGTTACTAATCAATCTTTGTCAGAAGGCAAAATTGCAAACTTAGAATCTGTGAAAAATGAACATTAATTATATACCCAAAATCTGACCGCTTCTCACAACCATCACCACCACCACCCCTGCCCATACCACCATTATCTCTTCATTTGCACTAAACTCCTCACCTGCCTCGCAGGACCTACCCTTTCTCCCAACAGTCTAGCATCCACATGCCTTTTAAAACTCAAATCAAGATCATGTCACCCTGTGCCCCAAACCTTCTCGTACCTTCCAATCTCTTCAGACATGAAATCCAAAGTCCTAGTCATTGCTACCCAAGGTGCTGAATAATCTGAGTCCCTTCAATTTTAGTGGCCTCATCCCTCATTACGTTCTCACCTCCCTGAACTGCATTCTGGATGAGCATGTTCCCACTTGGGAGCCTTTAAATAAAGGCTTGTTTTCTACTTGTGAGGCTTTTTCTATGACTAGCCTTCTAACTTCTTTGAGATTTCTGTTCAAATATCTCCTTATCAGAAATAGGGTTTCCTCAGCTACCCCTATAATAGTACCTCCATTACTTTCTATTTCCCATACCCGCTTTATTTTTCTTGAGTGTACTTACTGCCACCTGACATATATATATTTTTATTCTTGTTCTCTTCTCTTTTTTCGCTGCTGTCTTCCCAGCACCTGGAACATCTTGTACAATATAAGTACACAATAAATATTTATCAAAGGAATGAAGAGTCACTGACTTTCTCACATGGGACACCTTTAGAGATTCTGTTGTAATCTATCTCCTGGTTGGGACTGCCACTCTTCTTCTGTCTTCCGAACCTTGTGCTCAAGCCTCTGATTGGCAGAATCTAGCTGGCACCCTACTGGCGAGGGAGAAAGTAGTTTCCAGGCTTTGTCCTGCTATAGTACAAGCAACATTTAGAATGTCAGAAATGGAACTGAGAATCAGTAACCATACCAGGTAGATTCTACTCTTTGGATATTCAATGTTCACTCCCAGTCTTTGGCCCATTGTTACCTTCCAAACAATAATAATATCACAGATGCACTTCCAACTAACATAAATACAACTATTCCTGTACTAACAAAGGCACACTCAACTTTTCTCCCAAAAAAGGAAGATAAAAAGTCCCATGAATTATTGTATTGATGTCTGAATAATGTTCATTTATTTTTTAGCTCAGGAACAATCCCTCTTTCATAAATGATTTGTAATGTAAGTAATGAATAAAATGTGAATCACAACCACTACAAACAACATGAAACAGTAGGGAAAGGGGGAAGAGAAAAACAATATATTCAAGTATATACACAGCAAAGCAGGGATAAAGATATATGCATAGTTATTATAGCCCTTGATTCTGAAACTGGTCACAAAGGCATAATCAGTCAACTTCACTCTACTACATGCCGTTTGCCTTTGTCCTCATCCAGCACCTAAACCAGTGATTGGAAGACAGTTCTCCATGGATCTCTTAAGTTTCTGCTTATCTTGTAAGCAGAACTGTCATTTCAAGGACAGTTGCATAGCAACTAGTCTTTGAAGGACAACATAATATCTTCTTTCCAAGCGAAGAGTAAGTTTATTTATTCTCCAGGATAATAAAGAAAGTGTCTCCCACTGGGGCCAAGGTCAGGCAGGCTTACCATCCATTATAAAGGACTGAGTTTCCCAAGCTCAGAGTTCTTCTCTATGATGCCACCCATGTATGTATATAACATTTTACAAGTGATCACTAAGGGTAATAGTTGGAGGAACTAATCCTACTTGCACCACTTTGTTCCAGGACCTAGCTTAAAGAAAAATTCACATGCATTTGTTGTAGCTCAGAGTATATATAATATCATGTAGAACATGACCTCAGCTTCATAAAGTGCTTTGATCTAACCAGCACTCTGATTAAGCCTTTAATAGATACATTTCACCATTTTGTCTTCAGTAGATTATTCCACCATTTTATTAGGCCAGCTGTTTCTGGATGATGGAATACATGGAAATAATAATGAATCCATAGGCATGAGCCTCTTCATCACTTCGTTTGCTGTTCTTTAGTCAGCAGCAATATTGTATGGAAAAGCAAGGTGGTGAACAAAACATTAGATGATGATGATGATGATGATGATGATGGTAAAATTTGTGTATGGGAAAGACAAATCCATATCTAAAGTAAATGTCTATGGCCACCAGGGAGTAGTATCATATGGAAGGCTCAGTATTGCTCTTTGCTGTTGGCAGGCTGATCACTCAATAGTGGTGGCAGTAAGATTAGGTTTGGTGACAGAGAGTCTACATTGCTGAGTACTTGCATAGCCTACATCCCTGACCTGTGGCCATTTTTTACAGACAATTATTGAATAAGCACGGGGTTGGCCAGAGAGAAAAGCTAAATGATGTCTATAAACTGTCTCTTCTTATCCATCTGACTATTGACTGCCCTCTGTACAGTAAATCCCTATGATCACAAGACACAAAATCCATACTCTGTGGCCATTGTGAAGGGGTTCATCCTCACGTACTTCTTCCCTGGCTTCTCTAGTCAATAATTCTTCAATTGTATTCCTTTGAAGACCCTGATCATTTGGCCAAAATTTTAGTTACTAGGAATGACATAATATATATCTATACCTCAGGCCATCTTTTCCTCTGGCTGAAGTGAAAATTCAGATGAATGTTTGAACTTCTGCCTTCTAGGAGAATTTTCTTTACCCATTGTCTTTTAAGGTCATCTTGAATGGGGCTAGAATATAGCATTATTCACACCAATAATGTCATAGGTTTGAAGGAAAAGTGGTGATGCCATAAGACACAGTGTCACTTGGGTCTGAGCCACATGTTCAAGCAACTTAACTTATATCTTAGCTTCTGCTGAAGTTCAGTGTCATTGATGATACAGTGCAGCTGTGTAGGCCTGAACATATGACTCAATAGATTAGATAATATCCATTTCACAATTAGATAATATCCAGGTGCTCCAAACCTCTGGCAGCCTTCACTACCATTCTCTTACCTGAGGTTCCCTACCTGTACTCCTATCTATCACAGGTATTTCAAGTACTAGTGGATCTGTTATGCCATAAGGCCCAAGTGGTAGATGCATGTATTTCCTTCACTGGCTGCTGAGCCTTCTTTTGCTTTGGGCACAAATCAAAGCTGGAAGCCTTACTGGTTACGAGAAATAGACTGGAGCAGCATTTTCAAATATATTCCAATGTATTATATGTTGACCTATATCCAAAGATTCTAAGTGCTTAATTCTAAGACTTTTTCTAATCTCTTCTATGCCAGAAGTACTGTATATTCTCATCAGAGCAATCTAGATAAATCTTTGGCTGTAGGATGCACTACTGCTTTACCTCCTGTGAAAGTAAAGAGCTTGAAATCTTATTTTCAATCTTTTGAGAAATTACAGAATACTACTAAAATTTCAAGCAGAATACACACAGGATAAAATGGTATAGTTTACTTCCTGTTTCTCTCTGAGGCATTCTAAGATTAATTTGTATTGAAGATGACAACTGAGTCATCTGTTTGCTGTCCTTAAATTAGAAATGACAAGAAATCTTGGGTACCTTAGAGCATCAGTAAGTTGAGTGTCCAACTTTTTTTTTAAATTAAAAAAAAAAAATTTAACACTTATTTATTTTGAGAGAGAAAGACAGAGGTGAGAGGGGGAGGGGCAGAGAGAGAGGGAGACACAGAATCTGAAGCAGGCTCCAGGCTCTGAGCTGTCAGCACAGAGTCTGATGTGGGACTTGAACTCATGAACCATGAGATCATGACCTGAGCCAAAGTCGGACATGTAATCGACTGAGCCACCCAGGTTCCCCTTGAGTGTTCAACTTTTGATCTCAGCTCAGGTCTTGATCCCAGGGTTGTGAGTCCAGGATCTGCGATGGGCTCCACCCTACAAGGAGAAGAGAAGAGAAGAGAAGAGAAGAGAAGAGAAGAGAAGAGAACAAGGGAGAGGGGAGGGGAGGGGAGGGGAGGGGGGAGGGAAGTGGAGGGGACAAGGGAGAGGAGAGGGGAGGGGAGGGGAGGAGAAGGGAAGTGAAGGGGAGGGAGGGGAGGGGAGGGATGGGAAGGGAAGGGAAGGGAGAAAAGAAAGAAAGGAAAAGAAAAGAAAAGAAAAGAAAAGAAGTCCTAATGCAGAAACCGTTTTGAGATAATCACATCTTGATTATAAGTACTTAAGTTTTCATATGCCTGTAGGATTCATCAAAGGTTCCAGAGAATACTTCAATGCCTGAAGTTTATTATTCTGGAACTAACATGATTCTGGGATAACTGGTTCAAGATGATTAATGAGCCAATTAATGAGCCAATTAAGTAATACCATGGCACTATAACTTTTATTCCACCAGGAAAATTCATTTGAATTCTCCTATATAACATCCTCATCTTGGAAATTCATACTTAATGTCCTTCCTGAAGAAAGCTGAAGACTATCCATACTACATAGTCTTAGGTTGTTAAATAAATCATTGAATTCATTCCTTAGCTCTTGCCTTTGACTCAAAAAAGACAATAATTCATCATCACTAGGTAAAATATCCAAAAACAAATCATCCTATAATTACACCAGTGATATGGAATGAGGCATTGGTGATGTCCAGTGGTTTTCAGGAAAATGTCAACAATTAGAAGAAGCTTTCTGAGAAGTGACACTGAAATACGACATCTTCCTCTGTATATCAGAAAATTGAGGTCTTTTTTTTTTTTTTAAGGATATCTGCAGGCAGTGGTTATTTTCATCCTAACCTATTACCTACTGATTACGTAGTAATGAATACTGATCAGCTTAGTAAGCAGAGAAAGAATTTTCTAAATTAAATCACTCTGACTAGCTGAATCATATTTTGGGTGGGACATCAATCACAATTTGACCTTCTCCAACAGTGCTGTTTATAGACTATAGCCAACTCTCAAATAAGCATGTAAAATAACTCATTCTTAAATTGTCTCATATCAGTGAAGTATGAGCAATGTGTTTCTGCAGAGAGGGTAAATTTTAAAGAACTAATGATGGATTATTGAGTTATAGTATCTATCTTTACAAATGAGAAAGATAACTCACAAATGTCTTTGCCATGAAGATAAATGCTGTGGTAGCTCATTTCATATAGATTATTGAACCTAATATTCCATTCCATTCTTCATTCTTTAAAATTCATTTCCATTGAAAAATATTCCATTTATGCACCAAGACAACAATAACCATTATACACAAGAGGAAAGCACATTAATGAAGCACATCTAAATTGGAAAGAAAAATACACTGAAGCCGCTTCAAATGCTTTGCCTTCCTATATATGAAACTGGCATGACTTAAATTAACAAAGAAGTCAGTCATCACGGAGCTAATGTTCTCATCCCTACAACATTGAAAGTAATGAAATTATATTTGTAAGCACTTGTTTTCCTCATGAATTTCCATAGGTTTATTTCAAATAGATTAAGTGGTCTAAAACATAAAGCATAGTTTTTGGCTACTACATTGAAAAGAACATAAGAAAGAAGAAATTTCTGAGTAGCTTCCACAACCAACGTTGTATACAATAAGATTTTGAAATCAGAATTATTTTGCAATGTGTTTTAAAGTAGTTACTACAAATAAACATTAATTCAAAAGAGGTACTCCTCCAAACAGTGCACTCCGTTCAGCTTTCGATAAGGGTCTCATATTCATTATTATCTGCTTTTTTGTATGAATCTAATGTCTGAGAGAAAGTCATCATCATTTTTAGTGTCTAAGTTGCTAAGATAAAACATTTTAAGATAAAAAGATGTATCTTAGAACAATATCCTAAGACTTCATTCCATTATTTATAACATGAAACCACCATATCTTAAGAAAGTCTCATCAAAGTTCCTTAAGATCTTAAGAGTATTTGGTAACTCAGTCCTCCTGGGGAGAGCACCTAAGACGAGCTTCCTCATACTTAAACACATCCTCCAGTCTATAAAATATAATGTTATAGCAATGTTCCAAATGTGTCAGAAACTGAAATAGGCCCCCAAATTTATGTTTAATCAGAAATCATATTACAGTAGGTAGCCAATTGAAGCATTACATAAATGTAATAGCAAGTGAGATATGTTCCCAAAATGCCCTCACTCAAATCCAAGAAATAGTATAACTTGGTCGAATAGAAAGATTCCTGGATTACATTATCCCACTTGTAAGTGCTTTAAAATCTTTCTAAAATGTATTGGTAAACAACTGTCTCACCTCAATAAGTTCACTTTCCTAAAAAAATGGATAATTAAGGTCCTGTAACATCTACAGAATATGATTATATATATATATATATATATATATACATATACATATCAGTTCTTGCTAAAAAATAATTGTAGATGCAGATACAGACAGAGTTAAAGACTGAACCAAATGCCTATTCCACAGCAAATGTTGAAAGTCTTTTAAAAATAATTTCACTGATCTGAACGTATTTTTTCTTCTACTTGCCTACCTCCAAAAATAAATGCATTAGATTGAGGAGTTGGGGAAGGGACTCTGTGATTGAACAATTCCTCTATGAAAGCCATAGTACCTGGAGTGTTACATTATTTCACTTTATCTTCATGAGAACCCCTAGTGACAGGAATCATTGTTCCAACTTTACAAAAATGGAAAGGAAGGTTTAGAAAATTTAGTTAACTTGCCCAGGTCCACAGGCAATAAATGGGAGAAGCAGTTCTGTTTCCAAGACTTGTTATTTCTAGTACATCATGTTGCTTCAAAATCTAGCTAGCTGGATGCTAGTTATCAGAAAGTTTTCAGAAATATGAAAATATTATTTGCAACTGAACATCTGTAGGTTGTTTCAATAATTTCATTCATTTTCAAATATCATTTATTGAGTGACTCCTACTAACTAACTTTGGATCAGGTACCATGCTAGGCACAATTAACAGTGGGTAATCTCTGCTCTATGGAATTTATAATTTAGATTGAGTGAAAAATAGAAAAGTAGAAAGACAAAATAATCACATACTATAAGAACTGCTGGCAAGCAAACAGAAAAGTAGACAAAATAGAAAATAACAATGGGACACCTATATTTTACAGAGTGGTCAGGAATTAGCCAGGTAGTAAGGGTTCCCCAACAATACTGGATACCAGCAACATAGGCTGATGGGAAAAGTAAGGGACAGTTGAGACTCAAATAGGCAAAATAAAAAACAGATGAGCAACCCACTTGCTATTCAAGACAGTGAGAAGGGAAATCTTTATACCTGGAGTAAGAAAAATCCAGAAAAAAATTTGTCTTAAGGGAAATTGAAAGAGATGAGGATCTAAAACCCCAAAAAGAGACATGCTCGAGACTAAGCAGAGTCATTACATGGGTTGCTGTCAAGGTATAACTTTAATCCTAAAGAGAAACTGAGTTCAAGTGCGGTAACCATGCAAAAACTATAGAGGTTGGATCCAATGTGGGCAGTCAGAAAAAGAAGGGGTACATAGCTCAATATACACAAGATTCTAGGATTGGCTGTTAGTGAAATAGCCTTAGGAGAGGGAGGGCATGTCAGAACTCTGTAATTAAGACCAAGTTGGTCTATGTCTGATTGAAAATATAAAACTTTTTAGGAGGCAGCCGAGGCCACTCATGTAACCAGGCTCCACTCTCAGAGTTAGATTTGGTTAGTCCAGAGTGGGGCCCCAGCAATAGCAGTTATTCAATAAACTTCTTACTTTGAGATAATAGAAGATCTACAAGCCATTGTAAGAGACAGGATCCTGTGTACATTTTACTCAGGTTCCCTCAATAAGAATATGTTGCAAAACAAAAGCACAATATTATGACCAGGGCGCTAAGGTTGATGCAGTCAACCTTACAGAACATTGCCAACGCCTCAAGATACAAAATTTTCCCATCATGTCGCCCATTTATAGCCACACGCACTTCCCTTTCACTCTCACCTCATCCTTAATCCTCCACAACTCAGGTATTCGTAATTTGGAACTTTTTTCATTTCACAGTGTTACATAAAAAGAATCCTAAGTACGCCACTGGTAGGGGTTTGCAATTGTTCACTCAGCATAATTCTCCAGCAATTCTTTTAAGTTGATGCTTGTATGAGTAATTTGCTCTTTTTTATTGCTGAACCGTATTCCATGGTATAGATATACCACAGTTTATTTAACCATGCATCCATGAAAGGATACCTGGGTTGTTTCCTGATTTGGGGTATCATGAATAGAATTGCTATAACCATTTATGTGCAAGTTGTTATGTGAACTTGGGATAAATGCTCGAGGGTACAACTGCCGGGTCCAGGGCAGTGACATGTTTAATTTTTTAAGGAACTGCCAAACTATTTTCCACAGTGACTGCACCATCTCGCATTCCCTCCAGCAGTGCGTTTCTCCACAACCTGTCCAGCATTTGGGGAGTAGGGAGACAATACCCACTGATACTTACTCGTATGCTACACATACATTCCAGGGGAGGGTTTCTTAACGCTAAGAAATCTATTTTCATTTGTCATCACTGAAATCTGCACATGCAGTCACGTTAATTTTACTGCTTTAGAATAATCTAATAAAATTAGAATAATAAATAAGCCAAATGTGGTTTACAATTTACTATCAGCAATCTGTCATTCCTTAATCATCCTGCCATTTTGTAGAAATGAATAGTTTGAAAAAATACATTAAGCCTGTCACTTTTTTCTACCTTAGGACTTCTTATGAGGCCTAAAGCAACAAACAAACCTCTTAAGTACATGACATATATCAGTGTCATGTCTAAATCTGGCACAAAGATTTTAAGGTCGTAAAGGGTAGAAGCCAGAAAAAAAAGATTATTGTTTAAAAGCGGCAAAGTTTCTATCTCATCAGGGAAAATACTTCTGTTTTCCTTTGAGAAACACTTTCTTCATCCTGAGAAAACCACCTAATAGGCTCCCAAGTTTCTCAGAGTAAAAAGCAAGTACCTGCCCATTTGTTCAGAGGAACAAGTAAAACAGCCAATCTGAAAGCAGATGTTTCACACAGGGAATCTGAGTGTTCTGTCTGACCATATAAATTGTATCGAGTGGAAGTTCTAACCCTTGAACCTGCAGCTTTTGTTGCTTTTAGTGGGAAGAGTGAGAACGTTTCTGAATGGATTGAGTGAACAGAAGAATATCTTTCTCTCTCACCTTGGAATACTGAAGTATTTCCAGGATGGGAGAGGAAAAAGTGGGGGCTGGGAAGTGTGGGGATTTCTGTACTGGTCGTTGAGGTCTGACAACAGCAGAAGGCTATCTGTTTAGGAAATGCTTGTAAGTGAACGTAAAGCTAACAGAAAAATTTCAAAAGTTAGCTATGGTCACAGCTTCTTAATGGAGAATTAAGGAAAGCTCCTGTTTCAAGACTGTGCACTCGGTGACGTGTCTGAGTGGCTCAGCCAGTTAAGGAGCCAACTCTTGATTTCAGCTCAGGTAACCATCTCAGGCTTCAGGAGTTCCAGTCCTGCTTTGGGCTCTGTGCTGAGCGTGGGATGGAGCCTGCTTAAGATTTTCTCTCTCTCCCTCTGTCCCCCACCCCCACCCCCTCTCTCCAAAAAATAAAAATAAACAAAACAAATAAGACTGTGAGCAAGGTAAAGAAGAGGAACTGCCCCTTCGTGTTTGGTAGCAGTCATGAGCCAGGAGGCATCACTTATGTGGTCAGGCATAGCAGCTCACTGAAGACGCCGAATTTGCCTCTCAGCACGTGGAACGCAGTGTATGGGAAACCTCTCAGAGAGAACTAAGGGACAAAATGAGGAGTGCCAAATTCCCGGCTACTCCTGGAGGTCCACTCTGAGGTTACCTGCACTTGTAACGAGCTCTCAGATGATTTCAGTGCAATCTGCATTGGAGCCCCATTTCACTGGAGGTCAAAAGCTGTGGTTCTGATGCTTCAGGCTGCTAAGAATCTCCTACGTGCTTGCTAAAAGGTAAGTCCCAGGGTTCCAGTCCAGAGGGCGTGGAGTCCCGTTTTAATTAGCTCTCAGATAATGCTGATGCAAGCTGTCCAAGACAACACTTTAAGAAACACCACCCAGGGGCGTCTGGGTGGCTCAGTCAGTTAAGCATCCGACTTCAGCTCAGGTCAAGATCTCACGGTTGGTGGGTTGGAGCCCCGCATGGAGCTCTGTGCTGACAGCTCAGAGCCTGGAGCCTGCTTCAGATTCTGTGTCTCCTTCTCTCTCTCTGCCCCTCTCCTGCTCACACTGTCTCTGTCTCTCAAAAAGAAAGAAAAAAAAAGAAAGAAGAGAAAGAAAGAAAGAAAGAAAGAAAGAAAGAAAGAAAGAAAGAAAAAGAAAGAAAGAAACATCGCCTAAAAAGTTAAAGCACTTTTATCAGGTATGTGAGACCTACATAAAAAAAAAAAGCAAAGTAGTTTTTACATAAAGTAAGACAATACATTTTAGCTCTTTAATTTACATCTTTCAAGAGCTATTAGAGCATTGAGGACCCTGGGCCTCTTTTTGGAATAATTATCTTTGGTGTGGGCTCTAGAAGCAATGAGCTTAACAAATTCTTCTTAAATATCAATAAATCATGTTATTGTTTTATATTTTAAAATCAACAATTTTATTTCATTCATTTAAAAATGTGTGTTGAATGTCTACTATGCATGAGAAATAAGGCATTATATAAAACACAAAGTTAATTTACATGAACGAACTTGTTTCAGGTACTTTACCATCCGTGGGCTTTTAGAATGGGTGAATTACACATATCTATTGGATATTCTTATATAGGAAGAATGTTTATCTGATTCCACAGAGTTCAGAAATAAATATTTTCTTGGAGTCCTTGTCGGGCTCTGTGCTGACAGCTCAGAGCCTGGAACCTGCTTCAGATTCTGTGTCTCTCTCTCTCTCTGCCCCTCCCCCACTCATTCTCTCTCTCTTTCTCTCTCTCCGTCTGTCTCTCTCTTTCAAAAACAAATAAACATTAAAAAAAAATTTAAAGAAAGATTTTCTTAAGTAATAATTATGCATATAATTTCTTCTCTTGTCTACTGCAATTGAATTTTAAGTTCTTTATACATTTCTATAAATCTTTCCTATTTGTTATTTTATTGACTGCCTAATTACTTTCAGATTTTACAATTTGTAGTTTATATTGGATTTTTTTATTCAATAACATTGCATAATGCTCAAAAGTTATGCAGTTTATTGTCATTTTTATTTACTTGGCCAAAAAATTTTTAAGGAGGAAAAAAAACACACTTGTTAGATGGGGATATTTGATTCTCTGTTATAATATATGAAAGTTCTGAGTAATAAGAGCTAGTTTTCAAAACTTAATTCCAAAATGTCAACACATAGGGAGAATTTTAGAGGCTTTCAGTCCATCTCTTATTACAGCAGTACCAGAATTTCAAGGAACAATTAGCTTTTCATCTTAGAGTTCACAATTACAATCAATATTATAAAAACATTGCTGAAATATGCTTCTTTGTTTTGACTTCAAGTAAGATATTTATTTATGAGCTTTTATAGGATTTGGTAAGTTCTCAACTGTTAATACTGGATTAACATTTAAAAGGAACATTTAAATTTTTTAAATAGTTCACAAAATTGTTTAATATATGCTCTAAGGATTTATTTCTTTTCACTTTAATTTCTCTATAAACTGCAAAATTCCGTCTACATTATGACAGTAATTACTGATCAGATTATAGGAGTCATGTTGAATTGCAAGGGAAAGGGGACACAATTAAAGCTAAAATTTAATATATGAACAGTCATGGGGGCGCCTGGGTGGCTCAGTTGGTTAAGCGTCCGACTTCAGCTCAGGTCACGATCTCGCCGTCCTTGAGTTCGAGCCCCGCCTCGGGCTCTGGGCTGATGGCCCAGAGCCTGGAGCCTGCTTCCGGTTCTGTGTCTCCCTCTCTCTCTGCCCCTCCCCCGTTCATGCTCTGTCTCTCTCTGTCTCAAAAATAAATAAATGTTAAAAAAAAAATTAAAAAAAAATATATGAACAGTCATGGCAGAGCTACAGAAAAAGGTAAGGTAAGTCATTCAGTCAAACTGTTGCTGAAGGAGAGAAAAGGTAATAAAAGAGCACAGAGTTTAGGGCATGAGAAGTAACCTGTTAGCAAAATGGTTAAGAGTCATGTTGATACAAACTTCCAGGAAGCTTTTCCAAGAATCATTGATCTTTCCAAGCATCTTCACCTGTTATACCACTAAAAGTGTTATCAGAAATTCTTAGCTTTATTTTTGGAGTTCTCTAAATTCTGTGTTTGCTTTGACTTCATCAGACTCAATGAAATATAAGAAAAAATGGGTACATGTAATTTATAAGCAACAGTTTATTATGATTTCATCTCTTTATTATATTAAAAGTCTGACAGTGATGCTCTACATTCAATGCCTGGGGCATCATTGTTTCTAAAACTTTAGTAGAAACCCAACAGTTCTACAAAATTCTAAATATAAGTCAAAACATTAACTATGTAAGAGTGTTGTGTTTCATGTTTTGTGTCATTTCTCTCAAATGTTCTTGCTGGAGTTTGGTTTCACTCAGGCAGTAAAAACTACGGTGATGAGTCAAAACACAGAAATAAAATCACATGGTAAATGATAGATAAAACCCATACCACATGGGTTCAAAATATAAAACTATGAAAATATGGGCTGTCTGAGTAGAGAAAAAATCACGTTCAAAAAACTTAGAAGTTCTTTTTCGAAGTGCTTGAGGTCAAGTATGATTCAACATAACAAAGATCTTTGTATCTCAATACTCTTAGTAAAATGCATACTCCTCCTCAAAAGATAAACTATGGGATGAATAAATAAGACACAAGTTATTGTCTTTAGGTTGTAGATCAGTCACACAGGTCTCATCTTCATTTCTGCCTAAAAACAGTAGTGTCATCAGCCCTCTTTTTTACACCTTCCACAACATTTCCCCCCTGACATTTCCATGTCCTAACTCTTCTGGACCCACCCTCTCTATTTCACTGCCTTCAGCACGAGACAGACATTGCTAGTGTTAGGGCTAGTGCCAGCAACAGATTGACCCTCTATTCTCCCCTTCTTTTCTAACATTGTTTTATATGGGAGGTACATGTGCGAGGTTCAAAGTGCCTACTTCTTGTCTCTGTGGCTGGTGGGGAATGTCTGACTCAGTTCTGGCCAATGAGCTATTAAGCTGAAGTCAGTTGAGTGGGTCTTACAAAAACTGTTGTTTAGATCAAGCGCTGAAACCACTTTTTGCCTTTCATTCTCTCCCTTATCTTCTTAACATGGAACTCGAATGTAGGGCCAGTGCCTAGAGGTAGAATGGCCATCTTTCGAACATAAGAACCAAAGCCTCACACCAAGGATTGCAGAGAAAGAAGTAAATGGGGCCCAGAAAGTTGATGGTTGCTTTAAACAGCTATAAGAGTTCTGGACTGCCTGCCTCTGGACTTCATGCCACATCAGAAAAATAAAACTGCTATTTGCTTTAATCACTATACACAGGTTTCTTTCATGTGGAATCAAATGTAACACTAACCAATACAACCAAATAAATGATTCCTCTTCTCACACTAACGTGTTTGTAAATATTTACACTGATTTTTTTATCTTATATCAATAAACATTTTTAAAAAGAAGGAAAAAACAAACATACAGCCAAAAAAGTTAAATATACACAAATTGTTCAAGGATTTTGTTTTGTTGATTTTGTTGTTTGTTGGTTTTTATTTGGGGTTTTTTTTTTGTCCTTGGCCAAACAATGTTTAATATTACATGCAATAAAAACAAATCTTGGTTATGATGCTTTTTAAAAAATAGTTGCTAATTCTTTGACACTTTTCCCCCAAAGGTAGGATCTATGTCCCTTTCCTTTAGAATAGGAGTAGACTTGCTTATAACCAACAAAATTCAGCAAAAATGACTGTGTGTGATTTCCAAAGTTATATCAGCAAGGGCAATGCAGCCTCAACATCATGTGCCTGGACATTTATATTTAGATCCCTGAACCACTCTCTAAGATATCCAACTGCTCTAAGGACACCATAGTATCTCCAAGGACACCAATGGAGAGGTGTTCTTTTAGAGGCCTAATCTTCAAATTCTTCCAGTTTCTAAGCCAAATGTAGGAATTAGTAGGACTTCAGCCCCAACAATGATTGAGTCCTTCTTGGCCTCTGAGTCTTTTCAGTAGAAACCAGACATCATGGAACAGAGACGTGTTCATTTTCAAAACTATTCTCGTACAGACCTGTCCAAACTACTGACCTACAGAATTTGTTAGCAAAATAAAATAGTTGCTTTATGCTTTAAGTTTTGGGGTTATTTGTTCTGTGACAATAGCGGCCACAACACTGGAGAAAGCTGTTCCCCCACATTTAGGCATATGTAAAAAGAGAAGGTTTTCAAAATGGACACAATGATACATGATAATGACAGAAACGATATCCAAGAGGATTGCAGTGATCATGCAAGCAATATTTTACATTTCTATTGTGCTTTTGAGACAATGGCATTCAAGACCCATTACAAACTTAACTCCCTAACAACAAGATGCATAGAAACTTGTCTTGGTGTACTGAAATTCACAAGAAAGAGAGTGAATTCAAACAATCAGAAATAAAAATCTAAAATTATCATATAACACTGAACTTTCAAAACTCATTCAAACTTTTAGTTTGGTAAACAGTACTCTTTTCCAGGGTACCTGATGCTTATATTCCTCTTATCTCCTCCCAATATAAAAACAGCAGCAGCATTATAACCATGATCACCTTTATCTCAATCCCTCAACACAAGTGCTGGTCCAGATAATGAAATGCCATAGATTTCTATATACTGTAATCCATTTCTTTCATTTTCCATATTTAATGACATTTTATTTCATTTTTTCCCTTTTCATATTGTAAACTTAGCAAAGGCAAAGCCAACGTTATGAAAACTTGATCTATCACTAATATTCTTACACTTAGCTAGACTATAGTGACCCATATTGAAAATATAATTTTATTGTTTGAACCAGTTTCATTCTTCTTATTGAAAGGTTAAGGCATCCTGTCTAAAAATCTTATTCTCTGAAAGATTTTCCTTTGCATTTTATTTTTATAACAACAGCAGCATGTCTACAAGATGCTTGCAAATGACTTTGTGTATTTTGGTCTATAATTATTTTTCTCTTCTTCATAGTCTGTCCAAAGAGGCATGCAGATATAGATGGGGTGATGAAAACAAAATGTCATGGAAACCAGACTCACTGACAGTCAGCCAAGAGTTTCCCTTTAAATACTTCTCTGGAAACAGTGTTGAAAATTATGAACTTTTTCTTAAGTCCTGACATTGTCTTCCTCAAAAGAATCCACTTAGGTCTTTCCAAGTGTTTTGTTTACTGTCATATAGACAGACAGTCTATATCCTTCCTGAGGCCTAAATTGCTCAGATTACTGTCAGAAATCACTCAATTTAGTACTTTGTTTGGATATACCTGTCCTAGTGACTCTAACCTCCACAAGCTTTGTACTAAAAAATAGAAATGGGATTCTCTGCTTTGTGCTAACCGTTAAAAGGTACGAATTTCTAAAATCTGAATACAGGATTTTAAAGTTATTAGGTAATAGTAACAAAATTAGAAGAAAATCTGGCAAACTTATTTATGTTAGCTACAAGTATGGTAGGGCTTCGTGGGCTTTGTTTTGTTTTCAGGTTTCTACCATAGCAGTTTATAGGTTTGTGAAGCCACACAAATAGGGCCAGGCTCCATGTGTTAGATCATCGTTTGAGGTTTCAGATTTCATATTAATGGTACAGGTTTAACCATATCTGTTTATTTCTTAATACACTTCAATAATTGGTTAGTCCCTACCTACACTGTACTTTCTTATGCATTTTAAAGCTTTCTAACATCTTTGAGTTTGTCTTCTCCATATACCAGGAGAGACTTCTGAAATATTTCTTCAAAGAAAATTTATTTTTCACAAACATAATTTATGTGGAACTGATTCTATTTGAGTT
Organism: Panthera uncia; assembly: GCF_023721935.1. Taxonomy (NCBI): domain Eukaryota; kingdom Metazoa; phylum Chordata; class Mammalia; order Carnivora; family Felidae; genus Panthera; species Panthera uncia. Next base: position 46,039,060 of record NC_064812.1, on the reverse strand, counting down.
AAATGGGATTTTTATCCCATGGTTTATATCTAAATTGATATCCAAAATATCAAATGTCTTGTGCTTTGCAATGTTATTGTTGGCTTTCCATTAAGTTCATCTGTTGGCATGACTCTTGAATGTAGAAAACATAACAAAGTATATTGTTATATTTCATGAGTTGATATTTTCAGAAAGTAAATGCTAAGTAATTAGGGAGTGGACACACATTTGGAAGATTGTTCAATTTTCTAACAGATTTGTTTTAACAGTTGTGGTAGTCAGGACTCTTGAGATCCGAGTGCTATGTAATGGAAACATGTGTTTATTAAGTTTCTGTTGAGTGTCTTCCAGTGCTTTATAAGGAAAGGTGTGCTGCTTTAATTGAGACAGTGCCTAAAACAACACAATAACATTCTCTTACAATAAATGCCTTGACTGCCAAATATAATTAAAGAATTTACAGATTCTGCCAAGAAAATCTAATCAGAAACCTAACACTAGCAAGTGCATGCATTATTAGAAAAGTAAAATGGTGGTCACTACTAAAGCCTGGATTTGTAAACTTTTTCAGGTATTCTACTCAAGTTCTTAATTCACTCACCCCCATTTACCAGGGGTGGTAAATTCCACATTTTTATTCATGCAACTTGTTCCTATATATTGTAAAGCTAGTTGCATTGAATTATAGTCTATATGTATATAGTATGTGTTTGTTCCAATAAGATCTGAAGTTATGAAGGGCAGGGACAATTCTTTTTTCATCCCTGTATTCATCAACTAACAGAGTGTCTGAAAAGGAGAAGGCACAAATATATGGAAATGGAATGGAATGGGGTGAGGTGGATTAAAATCTGACACTGAGAGGCATGATAAGGTAGCCTGTATGGAAGTTTATTATGTCATGACCATTGGTGTCCCCAAGACACATGCTAGAAAGAGTTTCTTAATACTTCACCTCCACCAAAAATTACAAAAAATAGGTACGTTGAGGGATAATTGAAAACACTATTGTTTCTAGCACCATTTTGTATTGTTTGAACATTTAAATTTTGCAAATATAATCAGCAATGTGAAAAGGACAACATTGACTACTTTCCAGAGTAGCACTACTTGCTTCCACACTGTTATTCAGAGATGTGTTTTTATTTTTTTTTTAATTTTTTTTAATGTTTATTTATTTTTGCGACAGAGAGAGACAGAGCACGAATGGGGGAGGGGCAGAGAGAGAGAGAGAGACACAGAATCGGAAGCAGGCTCCAGGCTCCGAGCCATCAGCCCAGAGCCCGACGCGGGGCTCGAACTCACGGACCGTGAGATTGTGACCTGAACTGAAGTCGGACGCTTAACCGACTGAGCCACCCAGGCGCCCCAGAGATTTGTTTTTAAAGATGTATTGTGGATAAGCTTGATTATCATAGTGAAAATAATGTATATGTGGAGTTAATCAGCTTAAAAATTTGCTTTCTGAGTAAACTAAATTAGGTATCTGCAATTGTTACAGTAAAGGCCTGCCAATGAGATTCTGTCAATGGACATTTCAGAACTTGAAAGCATACCCCAAATACAAATGCAGGCCATGACATAAAGTCAATGGGATCCTACCCACGGGTCAGCAGAATTTAGAAAATATAGGTTTCAGGTGAACTCAGACCTATGTGTCCCTCCCAGGCTGCCGAGAGAGGCACAAGTGTTCTGCTGACACATTCAAGGATGTGGCTGAAATTTTACCAGTTATTATGTTATTCAATTCATTCCATTAAAATGAAATCTAGGCAGGGGCACCTGGGTGGCTCAGTCGGTTGGGCGTCTGACTTCAGCTCAGGTCATGATCTTGTGGTCCATGGGTTTGAGCCCCACATCGGGCTCTGTGCTGACAGTTCAGAGCCTGGAGCCTGCTTCAGATTCTGTGTCTCCTTCTCTCTCTGCCCCTCCCCCACTTGTGTTCTATCTCTCTCTCTCAAAAATAAGTAAGCATTAAAAAAATTAACAAATAAAATGAAACATAGGCAATGTGACAACAGTTCATGTTACCTAATATTAATTTTTGACAAGAAAACAGTTAATGGATGAGTGTTTCCAGACTTCTTTTCTTGCTTATTCAACTAGAAGGGAAAAAAAAAAAAGATTTCTGGACTGACCCATTTGATCACTTTTTTTCTCTACCCCTTTTCTCCTGAGATCCACTCTCTCTGGCTTCGATTGCAAAACTGGATAGAAGCAAGGAGGGGCAGAAGGAGACTAGATTTAAGAGTTTGGGGTGGGGGGGAATTTCTCAGAGAATGTGGGATGTGAGGCATGGCAGCTTTCGTACACAAGGGAAATAAGGAGAAAAGAATGGCTTTTCTTTTTTAGTGTTACTACCATCTGCTTGCTCTTTCTCACCCCGGCCCTTTCACACTTTTTGAAAATCAAGTGCAGAACTCCAAGTTTAGAGGACGGTGGAGCCCACCTTTCAAGGATTACATGGCATAACAATAAAGCCCCGAGGGTTTACATATTCAGGATTCGGCAAGATTCATCAGGATACAGCACAAACTGCCAGACTTCAGAAGAGGCAGCGTTACATAATGAAAAGAAATCCGTGATATAGGGTCAGGAAGACTTAAGTTTGATACCTGGCCCTCCTACATACCACTAAATAATACTGAGCGTGTTGCTCTCCTCCTCTGGTAATTATACTGAGCAGGCAGGCCTGTAGACATGTACCTATTCTGGTGCTTGCTGTAAATACATGTTCATTCTAACTGTGAAGCATCAACTATCAATAAAAATACCCTCCTACTATTTTCTCACTGAATCTTTTGTCAAGTACTGAAAACAACGTGTTCTTCAGGAGTATCATTAATACTACACTGCAAAGCACTTGCAGCTTATAAAGCACTTTTCACAAATCTTTTCCTACAACCCCTACCACAGCTCTGTTAGGTAGGCTACGGTACTAATAACCCTAACATATGGACAAACTGAGGCACAAAGGAGTAAAGGAGTTTGTACAAAGCCAGCCAGCCAGCAAATGATAGAATTAAGGCCTGAATCCAGATCATCTGGACCTAATTTCCATGCTATTTCAGCTGTATCTCCATTGTTGCAAGAAGGCTACATCATGCAAAATGCAATAAAGATGAAGCAAAGTTCCTCGATCTCCAGCATGGGAATCCGCATCTAAGATATTCATATCAATGAAGAACTCCACTTAATTGTTGACACAGTCACTGTCGTATTCCCTAGGCAGAAAGGTAATGTCATTCCATCTGTACAGAGAAAATAAGCAACTTCACAGGACAGGAGTTTTTACTTGAAAGAAGTAAATATCAGTGACTTCATTACTACCTCTGTGCCTAACCCAAGCCCCTCTACCTCTTCTCTGCCTGGATCAATCATTTCATCCAGGAAGCTTTTCCTCATTCTTAGCCACACCCCAAGCTGAGTTAGAGGACCCTTCTCTGTCTCCTCACAGCATTTTTTTTTGGGGGGGACACCTCCCTCATAGGCTTTAGATGTACCAGAATGAAAGCCCAACGATGATATTTTGGGTCTTCTGCACTATTCTGTTCCTATCATTAGAATAGTACCGGGCATTTAAAAAAAAAAAAAAAAAAAGGCGTTCAATGAGTATATGTACAATAAATGAATGGTGCCTTTCAGTACTTTCGAATCATTCAGTGTCTAGGTCATGAGCGTACATGTGCCTTGAGAATAGAGGTTCTCCCGTATCTGTACACTCAAGATGTACAGATGCCTGGGATTGATTCTGGCACACACGAACATTTCATATGGATTTGCTACATAATATGTACTCAGCACCAGATACTAAGTCCTTCAAGGCTATTCACTCATATTTCTGGTCATACTCTAGGAAGACGGTGCTATTATCCTGCTCATTTCACAAATGAGGAAACCCAGGCACAGAACACCTTTAAGTAATTGCGTAAAGTCGCACAGCCCGGAAGTGACAGGGCCAGAACTACGATCTCAGAGTTCTGGCTTCGGAGTCCATGATCTTAACCACCACACTCTATTAAATAAATAGAATGAACTAACCAACAAAATAAAGATACTACAATGATACATTCAGTAAGAGAGGACTGTAGTTATGCCATAAACACAGATGAGGATATGATTAACTTGGCTTGGGGATGGTGGAAGCCTTCATGTGACAGCTAACATTTGGGTTCATCATTGAAGAATGAAGTTCACCAGGAAGCAAAAGTAAGTATTTAGTGCTATGCTACACATCATGTATTACAAACAACATATTATCTATTTGAAATCTAGAGCTTTAACCGTGTTTTTCTTCAGCATCGATACTAACTTCACTCACCATTTTTTAGTTCCTTGGGCATTTCTACCATGAAGCATACCTCACATTTTTTTTCTATTTTCTTTGATCAAGACAATCTTTTGGGACATGCAGGCCTATATCTTTATGAAGTAGATGGTTTTTGCTGATGCTCATGAAATGAACTGGAACAGAGCTGAAAAATATGAAGCGATTTTTCTTCTCCATTGCATAAGATTTGCTTTGGCTTTCAACTCAGAGGAGCTTGACAGCGAAAACTGATCACTCCAAGAACCACCAATCTATCTTACAAGGTTCACGTCTGGTTTTGCCAAACTTCCGTTTGAGACCGCATCCAGACCTCGACCGAGTCCGGAGAAGGGAATAACAGGGAAGGGGTGATAGGAAATGTGGCCTCACTTGTCCAGAGAGTGTGACAGGAAAATGGGAGTCATAGGGCTGATGTGGAGATGAGCTAATGCCACCATGGCAACATGAGGTATCAAGTTCCCCAAAACGATCCTACCGGAGATTAGATAGGCTAGAGCTGATTCTGCCCCGGCATCCTTTTGGCACGTTACGGCAAACAAGGCCAGCTTGCAAGTGCACAGCTGCCAAGCTTGCAAAAGAGCCAAGAAACGAATGTGAAAAACATCTGCGAGCATGTCACTCAAAAAAGACCCCGAGAGAACTTAACTCTAAATGTGCGGAAGTCGGGACTAAGTGGACAAGTACGTTTTGTGGTTTTACCCAGTTTCCGAATTGTGTGAGGAGGAAATAAAGTGCACGGCTTCAGATCTCGGAAACGCTAGTTCCTTTCCGCTCCAGAGGTCACTGTGCTGAATATTTCCGACAAAGAAATTTCAAACCAAATCTCCATGAAACAAAGCTACTACATCTCAGCTTGATCTCCTAAAAGAGACATTTTATCCCTTATTGTACGACAGAGCATCAGTCTATAATCTCTTAGAGTGGAGTAAGATCACACATTTATCCCCTAACTACCTGCAGAAACAGTAAATAAAACACAGGCGCAGGTCGGGCTGACTCACAATTCTGCAAGCACAGGTGAGGGAAAGGAATTACCCGCAGAGCTGCGGAAGACACCCGGGGCTCTGCGAGACGTCATTAGTACAGTTCATTGGGAAGGACAGGAAACAGCCTTGGAAAACTTACAATGTCCAACTAGTTAAAATGGTGCAATGCATTGCTAAAACATGAAGTAAACGTCAGCACTCTGTCTTCCCGCTGTTGGATATTACTCTATTTGGTAAAATATGATAATGCTCAAAAAAAAAAAACAAAACAGTTCAATTAAATAAGCAAAGCAGACTCTTCTCAGACTCTCAGGACTTTCAAAAGAAGCCCTGATCAGAGCAAGTTATACCTTTTGGATTCATATATATTTAGCGTCAGACATTGTAGTTTTCATTCTTCAAATGCTCCAGGCCCAAACGGAGCTCCTAAGAACTCACAATAAACTTCTTAAAAGATCAGACACATACGAACTTTGAGTTTTGATTCCACAAGAATATAAATGACGATAGATAGATAGATAGATAGACAGATGGATAGATAAACTCATACAAACAAGTGGCAAATATTACTGAGAACCCAATGGAAAATAAAACAAAACTCCATCACCCTGAAGGAGATACAACATTAAGATTTTTTAAACAGACACATGGCAGGACTCTGGATGAATTTCACACTTTTAAAGTTTTTCATTTTATTGTTCTACATAATATAATTTACTGTCTTAGGTACTGTCGTCAACAGCCTATATGGTATAGACACCTAAACAGAAAAAAACTAAACCAAGAACAAAGTATCAACTTGCTCAGTTCAGGAATTTCACTAATATTCCAGTTACTCAACATGAAATTATTATAATAGAAAATAATATCAGTGTCTTCAGTGAGGTCTATATTTGATATTTAAATGCAATTTTTTGTTATTTAAAGCATTTTTATCAGTTTATCTTTATTTGTATTTCAATAACCCAAGAATGAAATGTGAATGTCAGGTAAAAATTTCCTCGCTATGAACTAAAACTGTTCTAAAAAAATAAAATTTATTTTAGAAATTAAATAACACATATAGCATTACCAATGAAATAAAATATTTAATGGTTCAAAAAAATCTTAATGTGATTTAAGGGAGTTTCAGATTCTATAGTCTAAATTTTTTTAATTTTTTTTATGTTTATTGATTTTTGAGACAGAAACAGAGCATGAGTCGGGGAGGGGCAGAGAAAGAGGGAGACACAGAATCCAAAGCCCGTCCCAGGCTCTGAGCTGTCAGCACAGAGCCCAACGCAGAGCTCGAACCCACCAACCATGAGATCATGACCTGAGCCGAAGTCAGATGCCCAACCACCTGAGCCACCCAGGCACCCCTTGAATTCCATAGTCTAAAAGCTTCACCCAATTGCTAAAATTAAAGGGCTTACCAAACACGTATAGAAGAAATCCGAAATGAATATTATTTTCATTCTTTTTACTTTCCTATAATTTCATAAATATTTAAACTAAAGAAGAATATATAATTTTAGTAAAAGTAATCTGGTACTTCATTCTCCACTCTGAATTCTTTGGGTTCAGATCAGAACTTGCCCTCAAGGAGAAAATAAAATCCAACACATATGATTATATACAAAATCAAAAGTATCACAAGCATATAGAAGGAATGCCAAAATCAGCTCTGGCAGAACACTACTTAGAAGAAGACAGCACTGTGTAATAGGTAGAGGTTGAGGCTGAGAATAAGTAAATTTGGCTTCTCTTTAGATTTTGTGAGTAGCCAGATATGACAACTCAGAAAATGAATTAACATCCCTAAATCTTGGGTTTTTTCTCTGCAGATGGGTATAAAAATATTTGTTCTGTCTACCTAATAGGATTGTTGTCATGTGAACCAAATGAAATAAGTCAAAAGATTTCCAAAATACAGTATTACCCAATTTAAATAAAGAAAAGAACACAGGTGCCAGGGTGGCTCAGTTGGTAAAACGTCTGACTTTGACCTAGGTCATGATCTTGCCCTTCCCGAGTTCAAGTTCCACGTTAGGCTCTGTGCTGACAGCTCAGAGCCTGGAGCCTGTTTCAGATTTGGTCTCTCTCTCTCTCTCTCTCTCTCTCTCTCTCAATCTGTCTCTCTCTTTCTCTCTCTCAAAAATAAACATTAAAGAAAATTTTTTAAAAAAAGAAAAGAACAATAACCTCCCCAACCCACACATACATCCTCCTCCTGAAAACATTACCTGAAGTCTTCAGTGCCAGGCTCATCACCAGTTGACAAGGAAAATATATTGATTTTTTTTTCACATTCACCTACAGAAGTCAGGAGCTACACACTCATTTATAAAGTTTATGCATTTATATTCGTGATACATGTTGAAAGCTCTTCACTAATTAGACCAGAATAATTAGAGAATTCAATTCATTCGCAATTCTAGACTGCTGGTTTTTAAAAACTTTGAGATTTTCAGCTCTCTGTACTCAACATTTTTAGTAAAAGAATTTTGCTGATTTACTGTATGCAATCATGACTAAGAGTGAACCTGCTTGTTTTATTATTTTGTTCTCTTCCTCATTCTATGTGCTTATCAGTCACTCTCACACCTCATTACCTGGAAAGATGTGTCTGAGAATACGCAACAAAGCATCTCTCAGAGGTGCCTGACTTCAGCAAGCCGCAAGTCACTGTTTTCTCTGTTTCAAATGGAAATCAGTGTCACATTAAGGCTGGACAACACTGTCAGTTGTCATCAGTCTTTCACCGGCAACATTCAAAACCAAATTAGAATTTGTCCTTGCCCGGCTAGTCTTCCTTGTATTTTAGAAAAATTGTTTAAGGGAATGATGCTGAAGTTTGGGACTTGTTTTTCACAGAAATTTTTATTTTAAAACACTGGGTCACAGTAGGATATGCTTTTGCAGAAGTGGCTGCTAGTAAACTAGGCTAATTGTCACAGTTTTAACCATGCCAAAGACTTTTATTTCTTGAATCCTTAGAACCTTTGATCCCAAATATCATTTGGATAGACTAGAGATCCTTAAAGGCACAAACCATACTTTATTCAACCTTGTATCCCCAATATCTAGCCCAGTGCTTGTCACATAAGCAGGCATTCTTGTATAATCAGAAAAGAGGTCCTTGATATTAATTACTAAGGTGACCTACTTCTAAATCATCAAAGCTTCTGGAATATTCTGCCTACTCAGATTTGAACTAACATATTTCAAGAACTGGGTTCCTCACTGTTAATCAACTCTCACTAAAACTAAATAGCTACTGTGTATTTAATTCCATTTTTTTTTAAGTTGGTCTGAATAAGGCTGAAATTTCTAGATAATGTGTATCCTGGGGATGAATATATAAATTGGCTGTATTGTATCATTAGTCTTTGAGAAATTTTGAGAAAATATGGACCTATCTTTAACAGATGGAAATTTCCTGAAGAGGATATCTACATATTTTTCAAGTACCAATGCTCTTTCCTTGGGGGAAAGCCTTCTATTCACATTTAGTTGGTGATTCATTACTTAACTGACATCAGTAACTGCTGGGGTTTTTTTTTTCTTTACTTATTTACAAGAATCTTTTGGCCTCCATCTTGATTTTTTAAATGGTTATTAACTTTAAAAGTGGCTCTTTCATTAATAGAAAATAATGCAGAAGTGGAAAGTGGAAGTGGCCCCTGTTGGCTGGGTAACATGAAATAAAGGGAGTCTGAGGTCATGGCCAGTGTGCGAGATTTTCTGCGGTGTAGGAGATACTCAGCATTACCACCACCTCCCCAAATCCGTTTCCTCACACAGTTCCAGGACAGTGTTGTAATAACACGCCCAGTTCCAGTTTTGATGTTTGCCTGGTGACAGCTTTTGAGCCACACCTCTCCCCTTTCCTCTTCCTCCCTACATCTGGGCAAGCTGATAATAAAGCACAATCACACCTTCCTTTGATGCTGGCAGGAAGTGCAAACCATGCAAGCTCCAGCCTGTCTATGTGCAGTAATCATACCAACCCCACTTCCTAACTACAATACGAACCTTCCGGCCTCCTTTCCCTGCTCTCTCCAGCCATTTTTGAACCCCCTTGGTAGCCTCCCCAGAGAGTCTCATGTTGTGAGTAATAAACCTTTTCACACTTTCTTACATGCATGGCTATTATCAGTCTTGATATCTGAACCAAATTTGGGGTGGAGAATCCATCCCATTTTTTCAAGGTGAACCAGAAAGTAGAAAGGGAATGAGATGTCACATGGAGATGGGTGAAAGGAGGGTGTATTTTTTCATACATTGTGCATATTTTACAACTTTGTTGAATAATTTGCTGTTGGTTATGCCAACTTTACCAGCCTACCTCAGGTTTTGCAGGTCTTTTTCCTCTTCCAAGGAATCACATGGCTCCCAATTTGTCTCAGCTATCATGCTTTGCATGAGACCTGGCAGGAATGGAGCCCACAGACTTATCTAGAAGAAAAGCCAGCTATGGGTTTATGGAATTTAGCAACAGCGAGCCACTCCAAAACCTAAAGGTGAAATGTGTTCACTGAAGAATCTCTAGAGATGATTGTCAGAAAGTAAAACCAAGATGAGAACCAACCAACGTATATATTTCTGGCATGCAGTCCCCTTGCGCGTATTTGCCTGAGTTGTTTGAGCACTGGGTTGCTACTCAAATTGGTTTTAATAGCCATGAAACTCACAAGGAGAGCCTGTCTCTACAAGTCTTTAAAGCTGCTAAACAACTCTTGATGTTTTTAAGTTGTATACCATTTCGCCTAACAGGACTACAGAAATCAACGACTCCCCTCTTACGGTGAATGTTGTACTACTAATTACACTAGTATCACAAACCAATGACTCAAATTTTCATTTGATGTCTTCGCGTAAATATTTCCAGAACGTATCTGCTTATTAGCTTTTCCTGAGACCTCTTCTGACCCTTCTTAACTACATCTCCATCTTCTAATCCAAGGTCAGTGGTTCCTTTTCTCTGAGTGAACGGTGTGTCCAACTCACTCTCGTTTTCTTCCCATTCACTTCCAAGATAAGGAGAAGACACTAGAAATGGCAAGGTATTTTTTATAAGTTTCGAATCTGCTGAAAGAGAAGTTATGGGAGAACAGGGCAGGGAAGAAATATTTTGCTTGCTTCAGGCTGAAATCAACTTGTAAGGTACTAGACAAAAATATAAAGTAGACAGCAGTGACCTCATAACTACAAGTTTCCCGCTGAGGTATTAGGTACATCTCTAGCTTTGTCCTTCGCTCTTGAAGATAATGTTGCCATTAGTATTGCCTTCTGATTCCTAGTTGAGCACTATGACCCTCAGTCTGGGACATAGAAACTTCTGAACCAGCAAAGACATGAGTGGTATCATTTAAGCTCCGTCTTGGTGAGGGGAGTAGACAAGATGACAGAAAATAAGCAGAACACTGACAATCAATATTGGTACTCAAATGTTTTAGAAACAATAATATAACACAAATAAATAAGAACGTGCCCCAATCCACACGCAGATTCCTCGCCTGTATGTTCTTTGTTATAGACGCACAAACACAAAGTCATATTCAGTCATATTCATCCTTTTACTCATGTGCATTTACATGCCACACGTGATAGGCCAAGCAAGATTCAGAAACAGAGCTCCCACAGCTGCTTCGACTGAGGTTTACAAACACACGTGTACATTCAGGCCCATGGCACCCCCACGGACACTCACACAAACATGCCACGACTGTGCCACTGCTGGCGTTCAGAATCCCTCAGCCATATGCAAGGTCCACTCTGTCATAGGCGCTGATCTGCCATGTAAGTGTGTAATGTGACCAATTTTTCCCTGAAGTGTTTTGGCTCTTTTTCACTGATGAACAGTTAAGTTCCCATAGAAAGTTATTTTGACAATCCTATCGATGAAAGATTCACAAGAAAAATTAAAATAAAAACTGAAGCGCACTTCAAATTGCTGAGTGCAAAATATTGAATCATCTTTTACTACCATGAAATTTCCAAGTTACTGTTTAGTCCTCTTGTAGTACTCTTCTAAAAGTTGAATTTTCTGGAGTACTTTTTAGAACAGAGGAGTCATTTGAATGGTAGTATTTTCCCCTCTGCAGAGGATTATGGTCTGCATAAAAGTGCTTTGAAAGCTAGAAATATTTCTACGCTAATTAAAGTATATAAACACTTCAGGCTAAGTGTAGGCATGTGAAGTTGCTATTCAATTTTAGGAACCAAGTACCTTAAAGAAGAAATAAACACTGTGGTATTAAATAGTGTATCATTGAAAAAGCAGGAGAAAAAGGTCAACATGTAATAGAATATATGTTGGGAATTCAGGAAAAGCCCACACTTGCAGAAGTAAAGATCTTCAAGTATAATAACTAAGACTATTGACGCTGTTAGCTATGACATAACAGAGTGTTTATCCAAAGGTCCTTTGTAAGGTTCATTCTAGGTTTTGCTTTGTGTTTAGAAATGGAATTTCATATATGTTAATTATACTATTCCCCTGCTGTTTTTAGCACTAATGCAAATTCATAAGGCTTGATGTCCCTTCAAAGCAATTGAGATTTCAACCTTCAGTTCACCTACTGATGTGTCTGTGTCTCTTGAAGGAGGATGAAATTAACCTCAAAATCCAAGGCACAAATATTAATTTCATATGCTATTCAACACCTACATGAGAGTTCATCTGATTATAAATTATATTCAGAAGGCTCCCTCTTGCATATTTTCAGATTAAGTCCCTGTTATAAACATGTCAAAGTTCATGGTTGGTAAAGTGCTACATCTCAGTACAGTGAGTGGACCATAAAACTGCCATTAGACACAAATTGCTTTGCACCAAAAAGTGCAAGAGCTGGGTCTAAAGCAGAGGTCCTACTCAGTCAGCAGCATCTTATAGACATCAAGGGCAAAGAGACCAAGACGTCAGGTAACCGTTACAAAGTCAGGTAGTTTTCCGTTTTGTGATCTACCAAGACAGAACATCCAGTTGGTAATAATTATTTTGTTTTTAACAAATAATAATATTACCTCTTCCGGAATGGCTTACTTATCATCCATTCTCTTCTTTCAGTTAAGAAGATAGAAAGCCAAAGTTTATGTTTCCCAGACTCCCTTGCAAACCTCTGTTTCTCCTGTTTTTACTCAATTGCTTGCAATTATTTTCACATTTACCACAGCCATCATGTATTATATTTTGTTATCTCAGATTTAAGCTTCCCAAACATATTCTGGGACTCCAGCCTCCTGCACATCAGTACAGACTCTACTTACTTTGAAACTGATGGTTTTGTGTTTATCAGGACAAATGTTACTTAAAGGAAATTATACGGGTGTCAACATGGAATGATCTGGGAGTTACCAGGATCACTCCAAGTGCACAAAGATATGTTTTCCATCCAGATGTTATAGCATCTGACATTTCACTACTAGAGATTCATTCCTTTGAATTGTGTTCCTTACCATCTGTTTTCAGTGTTAGTAACATCACACTAATTCAGACTGAAGAGGCAAAGGGTTTTGTTCCAGCAAGGACTTCATTGCTATAGACGCTTTAGTGAAGATTTTTCTTCATTATTTGTAGCAATACCATCAACCATTTATTGATTGCCTAATGCATACTAAAGTACTAAACATTTCATAGTTCTATTATGTAATCTATACAACAACCCTATAAAACAGGTGTTGTTATGGTCATATTTTATAGATGACAGGAATTTTAGAAGAGTAAAGAGCACTAGCTTTGAGGAGAGAGAGACACGGTAAAAATCTCAAATTCATCCCTTACTAGCAATGTGTCCCTGGAAAATTTACAGCCCCTTCCCCTGTAAAAACAATGGCAATGGTATTTTTCTCCCGAGCTTGCTATAAAGAGTAAATAAATGCCTAGCACTGAGTGGGTCTGAAATACAGAGGCTATATAAAGATACATGAGAAAACAATGATCAGAGGTCAAGCAAGCTGCCCTAGTTACCACTTAACAAGATCACCACAGCCTGGATGCCCTCCATTACAATATGGCAGTCTTTGCGGAGAGTATGCATGTCTGTACCTCCAGGTCCTTCTTCCAAAACAATGTGCATAAATATAAAACTGGAAGGCAATAGTCACTTCAGTGATCGCAGCAACAAACGCACTGCAAAATGAACTGGCCTCCCTCAGAATGGGCTGTCCTTTCCTCACCTGGATTGTTAAGGTCAGCTGTGGATTCAACAATGGCAGCCTTCATGTCTCTTCCCTGGTTTCATGTGGTTGGGTCAGCCAGTCAGTCTAGAATAGGCACTGACTCCAGTCTATTAGGAGCTGTGTGAGTCAGTGCCAATGCCAAGGCTGAGTCACGTCAGATAAGTGCTGATGCAGCCTTCAGACACTGGAGATAGCAATTAAAAATGACCTTTGTTGGTGAATTAAGTACCTCCGCACTGCCAGCTCCATACCTTCAAATTAGTAGCAGGAGAGGAGGTACTGTGTGGTTCATGAAGAGAAAATGTAACTGTTGAGAAACATACGGTTATACAGGTGAGGAGAAGAAACAGAGAGAAAAGATTCTTACTCATGCTGTAATTGGTACTAGACACATACCTTCCATTTTGCTTTTCAGTATGTTCAGCTTAGCACTACAGACAGCTGTTTATTTCAAATATGAACTTCTTAAGGGCTCATAAAAAGAGCTCCTTTCTCTCTTATTGACATACTTTTTTCTCATTTAGCCATTTATATTGCCCTTTGTTCTAGTCTATTGTGTCCGGTATTTTGTTAGAATTACTAAAATAACCAAACGTAAATTCTAAGAAAAATATTGTTGTTGTTGTTTTTTCCTACTCGCTCCTATTACCTCCTTTAGGGACACAAGAGAAAGTCTGCCTCTTCATTACCAATTGCAGATTATTTTAGCAAGATCTTTTTCCTTATAACAGTAAGAATATAACTCCCTAATGTTATTCCTTGGGCCTGAACAAGTCTGATAACTCAGCTTCCAAAGTAAAAAAAAGGAAGTAGAAATCATCAACCAGCTTTCTCTTTACTGAACGTTCTGTTTTTTTGAAGAAGAAAACCTTTTCCTTTGGTAGAAAATGCCAGTTGGTTCTGACAAACACTTGTGAAACTTCTGTCTTCTTGAAAATAGCAAATATCTAAAAATTCACAAAAATGTTCACAGATTATAAGAAATTAGTTGGAATAGGTGTGCTCTTAAAGGCCAAGCTTCCTGAGCCCCAGTTCTGCTTTTGCAGCTGTCTTTCCCGCCTCATCGTGTGGAAGTCCTGCCAAAACCTTGCGTTCAACTTGCTTAAAACTGAAATCTCCACCCCACCCTCCAAACTTCCTCTCACAGAAAAGGGCATCCCCAGCTCGCCTTACAGATGTCTGCAGATCCCCACCCCCACCCCCCAACCACTCACACCCAATTCATCACCAAGTGCCAGCAGCTCTTCCTGTCAATAATGGCTCGTACCTCTGCCTCCTCCCTTCCATCCACACTGCTTGGCCCTCACCGTCCTCAAATGACCTAACACAGGTACCTCGTCAGTGGCCTTCTTGCCTCCTCTAATATCCTTCACACCAATCACAGCAGAGTTTTCCCAGATACAGAATCGTCTGCAGCTGCCTACAGAATGTAGTTGGGGCATAGCCTGGCACCCACTTGCTTCCCAGGTCTCACTCATTCTGACATCCTCACACAGCGGGGCAACACCGGAAAACTCACTGTTGCCCAAACACGCGTCACACTTCCTAAACTCTCCTCCTGTGCTGACAGTGCTCCCATTTTCTGGAAAGCCTAACCCATCCACCTCCACTGCTTAGAGTACCCCCTCCTTCTCCATGTACTTCCTGACTTTTTCAAAGAAATATCACTCTTTCTCTTCTTAGTGCCCAGGTAAACACTGTATTTCTTCACAGCAGCCAGAAGCATCTTTTTTACAAAACAAATAAAATAATATCACCTTCCTGCTTAAATCTTTTGGAGTTTCCACTAAACTCGAAAGAATATATTAGACACTCCTAACCAAATGCACAAGGCCCTGCATTTTCTGGCTCCTGTCTGTATCTCCTGATCACATGCTACTCTGCCATCCTCCTGGCTCTCTGGGTTCTTGCCACACAGTTTCATTTTTATTCTTCAAGATTCCAAGCTCACCTCCACCTCATCATCTTTGCACTTGCCATGCCTCTGCCTGGATGATTCTTCCCACACATCTTCCCATGACTGACCTCTTCAGGCCCTCAGAAGCACTGTTCATCGACAGTAGCCCACGTCGACTCAGTAGCACAAACCTCTGCATTTTTTTTCTAGCACATTGCTGTCAATAGCTAGACTTATCTTACCTGTATATATTTACTTCGTGTTCATGCCTGTCTCCTTCCAACAAAACGTAAGCCCCTTGAGGACAGATTGCTTATTCTTTTGTTTACCACTGAACCCTCAGCACCTAATACAGAGCCAGACCCATTCAATAATGTTTATTAAAAGAACTAAACGAGGGGCTCCTGGATGGCTCAGTCAGTTGAGTGTCCCACTTTGGCTCAGGTCATGATTTCATTGTTCATGATTTCAAGCCCCACATCAAGATCTGTGCTGACAGCTCAGAGCCTGGAGCCTGCTTCGGATTCTGTGTCTCCCTCTCTCTCTGCCCCCTCCTCAGTCACATTCTGTCTTTCTCTCTCTCTCAAAAACAAATAAACATTAAAAAAAATTTTTTAAGAACTAAATGAAAAACATGGCACTTTATCATGTATTATCTTGTATTTGTCATTATTCATCTTTTTCCCAAGATTCTAACCTTCTTGAGACAAGAAACTACATATTGATTATATTTACATTCCTTCACAGCATCTAGAGAATCTGATTGTTATAATAGGTATTCAATACCATTTTCTTATTGGAATTGAGTTGAGGAACTTTATCCTTCACTGAACTATCCTATTTCCCCAATTGTAAAGAGCTGTGGATCCAAGAAAACTTGGCTCAGCCTCAGCTCTGCCATGTAAAGGCTGTGTGATTATTGTCAAGTTGCTTAACTTCTCTGGATCTCTGATTGCTCATATGGAATCTAGAAATTATAAAAATGCCTCTGCCCAATTCACCAGGTGCTTGTGAGGATGGAATTAAATTACATGTGTGCTTTTGTCTCTGATTAAACTACAAACTGTTCAAGGACAGAAGCCAAAATTGCTACTTCTTTGCCTCTTCTATATAGAATAGCCTTCTACTGCATGCACGTAGATCAACCAATAATAGTTCTTTATGGAGCACCTACTGTGACAGACACTGTGTTAGGCACCTTTCATATGACACTTTATTTAATCTAATCCTTAAAACTACCATGTGACATTAAATATTGGTATCTCTATACAGAGAGAAGAAAAATTGATACCTACAGAGATTAAGCAGTTTGCATAAGGCTGCACTTAGTCAATGTCAATGCTGGGATTTGATAGTAAGCCTGTGTGAACAACTAATTACAGGTGCTAATAGTTAGTTAGCATTTTTTTAAACTATCCGAGATCTATTCTTTTCCTGAGAATTCCCCAACTACCTTCATAAATTCATATCTGCTAGAAGCCCAGCAAATCCCTGGAGGCTTTTTTCATTCATTCTGCCCACTCATCATTCTGAAACAGCAGAGGAGCAAGTACATGGCCTGAACTTGGCCATGTTCTCAGGGGCACTGAGCCTTGGTCATGGTGAGAGTGGATGGAGGAACGAAGGGGAGTTCATTCCAAGCATCAACAGTTTCTGTGCAACTGTCCTCCGGTCCCCTACCGTGAACAACTTCTGGGGCTGCTTCTCTTCTGCTTCAAGTCTGGTTCTCCGGTCCTGCCCTTAATATAGTGAGTTCCCTAATAATCCTTTCAACACATTGTCTTGTCCTTAAATTTGCCAGATTCGGCTGCTAGCATACACAGAACCCCAACTGATATGCGCAAAACAAGAATAATGGGAATCATAACGAATTCTCAAAAAAAGTTATAATGAATAAATAACAAGTATGCTAATGAATAAATATCCCTAATCATATGGCAGCATGTGAAGTGTTAGATAATACACTAAGTAGCACATTTAAAAAATCACCAAAAACAAATGCCACAAGATACTGTATGATTAATTGCCAAATTAATAACCCAGTCTATAAATTCTGAAAGAGATCAGAGAAAGAACACAGCAAGCTTGCATGATCCAGGAAGCCTTCATAGTTAAATAAATACTTGATGAATGAAATCTGGATATTATTTCCTAAGGCAAACCTGAGAAAACTAATGAATGCAATTCTCTTCTCAGAGACACAAAGAGTGGGTTGTTGAAATGACTCAGCACATAGTCATTTGAACTACCTACCATTCTTCAGAGCTACGAAATTCAACAAAGGCCTGTTACAGGAAAAAGAGTCCTCTGCCATACTGCTCTTAAGGGCTTTCAGGAAACAAACTTTATCAAGCTCCAAACCTACAAGAAGCGACCAGTGTCCCAGCCAGTGAAGTGCTAGAAATACAGAGAAGATTAAAATTCAGACATCCAGATGTGCACCATCTAAGTGAGGAATAGAAACACAGAATATTATGAAAATAATGTGCCGTTGCACATAGAGAACTGCCCAACGATTGAGGAAGTTCTCAAAAGGGCCATTTTCTCCAATGGGGGAGGCAAGCAGGAAAGACTTTTAGAAAGAGCTGTCTTGCTGGGTCTTAAAGAGTGGGTAGAACTGACAAAAGAAGAGGCAGGAAAAGAAACAAATTCTAGGAAGAGAAACAAAAATAAGCAAAAACACAGAAATAAGAAAGACCAAGTTTCTCACACCAAGTGTGAGGCAGGCGTCATCGAGTGGGGAACACGGGCTAGGTCATAGAGGTTCTGGCATGTGATGACACTATACACACAAGAATAGAAAACCCTAATTGACCAGACCTGAGACTCAGGCCTGCACCTTTGGAAGCTGGAGAGGAGTCAATGTCACGCAAGTTACATGCACTGGAGGTGAAATGGAGTGATATCCTGGAGGATTATGGGAAGTTATTTCCAGAAGAGAAAAGAGATGCTTGGTGGGAAATAGCTGATAATACCTATTACTCTATTCTGCTGAAGAAAAGACTAAAAGGGCTTCACTGTAATATACTAGACCAAAGAATTCAAAAATAATTACACTTATTACTTATGAGTCATAATTTAAACTTCACAATATGTAGGAATCTAAATAAATCTACTAGACTGTAACACCATCAGGGCAAAGACACTGTCTGCTAACCACCATGCTTAGTGCTCAACTAAGTCTGTTTAACAAATAAATGAAAAAAGAGATATAATGCCATATTTCCTGTTCACTATCAATTGTATAAGGTTGATATTTTAATTTCCATTTCATATAGATACATTACTTAAGTAATTAATAACATTTTTGGTGAGAAAATTCATACTCAGAGGATTACAAATATGTAATCAGTTATTCTTCTTAATATTGAATAAGAATAAATGATTCAAAATCTAGAAGACAGAATGTGGATTGTATTTACAAAAGAACTTCTTGGCTTTTAGCTTTATAATAATTAGAACTACTTGTCCAGAAAGTCCACAAATCTCCTACCACAAAGATGTTTTAGGCAGAGTAAGATACAGATTTAAATGAAAACCGCTTTCCTCAAAGCAAGGAGATGGACACGTTGAGCGTCAACAAATGAGTCTATAATTTCTCTTGTAATGATGCAGTTTCCTAGGGGAGAAAAAGTAGCCAGCTGAATGGGCTGGTTTCTTTTGCTATAGTGACACCTACTGTTATAGACAATACTTCGTTTTTAAGAAAAAAACATTTGGAAAATATATTTAAGCTCTAATAAAAAAAGGCTGTTAATATGAATACTATATTTTAGTGATTTAAATTGTGAGTTATAATATTTATTAAAGCTAAAAGAAAATGTATACAATTTATGTACTTTTGAAATTTATATGAAATATTTATCTAATACTGTTAACTTACTAGTTTAATAAAATGGTCATTACCAGCTCTATATACATATATACACATACACATATTCATATTACGTATGTATATGTAAAGGCACTTTAAAGAATAATTCCAGGGGCACCTGGGTGGCTCAGTCATTGGAGCATCTGACTTCGGCTCAGGTCATGATCTCACTGTCCGTGAGTTCGAGCCCCGCGTCGGGCTCTGTGCTGACAGCTCAGAGCCTGGAGCCTGTTTCAGATTCTATGTCTCCCGCTCTCTGACCCTCCCCCGTTCATTCTCTGTCTCTCTCTCTCTGTCAATAATAAATAAACATTAAAAAAATTTTAAAAAAGAATAATTCCAATAATTTTAATACTAAGCCTAAAAATCTTTAGACATTTTTGTCAACTTAGTTATAAGCCTATGCCTTTCAAATGGAGTATCAAAATAACAGTGTGTTTAAGGTGTTCAAAATAATCCTACAATGCCCATTTGAATAGTATTAAAGGTAACCTATGTGATCATTTATGTTCACTCATTTAATAAACACCTAATTCTAAATGTTTTTTTTTTTCTCTCTTTTAAGGACTAGAAAGGCCCCAATTGGATACTGGACCCATTTTACAGGATCTAAGAAACTTGCTTTTAAACTCACTTAAGATGTAAGTTGCTTCTCTATTTCCATAGCTTTCTGGAAATGGAATGTTGAAATGTTCCTCACATTGAAAACATCAATATCTTTAAGAACTCTTTGTGTTTTCATTTTGGCGGAATGAATATAATAATCAACTAAAGTTGTCTAGGTTTGGAGTGAGCTAACATTATTAGCTAGACTTTATTGAGTACTTACTCTGTGACCAGGTCATGCTAACAGCTTTATAAGTTTGTAAGTTATTATCTTGCTTAATGCTCACAATAACCTGGAGAGTTCTACATTCTCCATATTGTAAACAAGGAAACTGAAGCAGAGATATCAAGTAATTTGCCCACGGTAGATCATCTAGTAAGTGGCTGTTGAAACTATTAAACACAGGGCAGTCAGAGTCCAGAGTACAGAGCCCAACCTAGGATCCCCTATATATATTTTGACACATGAAAAATAGCATGCAATTTAAAGGGAAGAAGGGGAAAATTCAGGAAAACTAAAGCCATGTGTAAGGGAAAAGTCCTCAGCACAGCTAGGTCCCCCTCTGCAAATCTATCTATGTTCTCCTTCTGCAATCTTTGCTCAAATACTCCCAGCAAGATAAAATCAAGTGGGGAAAATACTCGGCATAAAATAATCAATGCCATATGCCTGATCAACTCCATAGCACAATTTTTACTTGCATAAAGACATGCTTTTTGGAAAGCATACACAGTTACAATAGTCAAATAATTCAGAAACAAATAATTCAGAAACAAAGGGTAGGAAGCAAAAAACCAATTTGTCATGATGATCATTGGAGCAATACCACCAAGTGTAAATATCTTCGCATCAGTTAAGAGTGGGACGTAAAGATCAAAAAACTCAAATATTGTTAGAACTAAAATGAAAAAGAGCTTTAGAGTTAGCAATCTTTCCCAGCACCTCAGGAACGAAATATCATAAAAAGAGGCAAGGATACTTCCTGAGATGCCAGGCTTCACAACTATCAAAATTCTTATTCATTTGAAGGAATTTCCCTAATATGCATTTATAGAGATATCAGTGAATACATATGATGATGAGACCTATACAGATATGGATATCTATATCTGAGCTTAGCCTTCCTGCCTGGTCTTCCATAGTATCACAAAACTATAATAACAAGTAGAAAAATCTGTCAATATGCATATTTTGAAGAGAAACTAGGCAGGCATTGAGAAGGACAGAAAGAAATGCAAGAATGCGGGAGCAAATGCAAGCAAGTTGGCAGATACAGTCTACGTGTAAAAAGTAATTAACAGTATCAGACGGAAGAATTTCACAATTTAAAAATGGAATTTGGGGAAGGAATGACAACTCCTAACTTGGATTGTTACAGAGTATGTTACAGAGTTACAAAATAGATAAGGAATATGAACTAGATTTTTTTTTTTATTGGTAGTATTTAGAAAGATGAAGAACAGAAAACATTCTGGACAAGGGGGAAGAGTCAAGTGTAGAACACAAGGTGAAGTCAAGACTGCGTAATATACGTTCAGCGACAGTGCTTGGATTCATTTGCCTGCATAGTGGGGATCCTAGAAAGGCTGCAAGATTAGTGTCAGAAATGGGAGATTCATAAGTACCATGAAGTGTGCTGAATGGCAAGCTAAAGGATTGGTACTTTACTCTGTTTGGTGATTAGATTTTGAAAGATTTTGATCATAAAGACAGCACTATGCAAACAATATTTTAGGAATAACATCCATAGAAATGTAAAAAGTAGGCTAGGAATAATAGAGAAAGATGGGACCAGCTGAAGTTTGCTGCATTAGGTTCAGGTATGAGATTGTAAGAGTGTGAATTAGACTGGTCGTACCAAAGGCAGTAAGAAAAAACATACATGTGAGTTGCCAAGATTCAATTTAAAGGACCTGGCAAATAGCAAGGATCCTGGTGTTTGACTATCATGTGGATGCAGGCTACAGAGAGCAAGAAGAAAACAAAATAGAATAATGACTCTGATAGATCAGCTATCCTGCAGCCTCAAGCTTTCAGAACGGCACCCAATCAGGTAGGGGGTAAGTACCTCTAGAAGAGGAAAAGAGAATAACAGCAAAATTGTTAAGAATAGACGAGCTGAAAATTACACAGAATGTGCAGCGATTGGTCAATTTGTTATATAGAATGAAAGGATACTCTCTAAATAGTTCGTAATGACTACAAGAGCCAAGCCATTTTGTGCAAAATCCAAGCCGTCTGGACCAAGCAACAGAAAAAGATATAGGAGAGAAAAGAAATAAGAAAAATAAGCAAGTGGCAAGCAGCCAAGGAGACAAGCAAAAGAAGTGGCAATGGAGAATAGAGGCATTGGAAGTGACAAACAGCTGTCACCTTGACGAAAGAGAAAAATAGGGTTAACAGTGGAGATAGAGGTGTTAGTACAGCTCTGGAGTTTAGTATGAGTACAAAATTAAATGTTCATCATTTACTAACCACTACAAGTGACTGTTTCCAGGAATAAAAATTAAGAACCCTGTAGTCACCACTCCAGGTTCACTTTATGAAGGCAACAGATAGAATGCTAGATATTTGATATCTGGGAAGGAAGGGTAGAGAGAAATTAAGGGAAAATAGAACACAAGCCATATGAATAATCTCCCAAGACCCTTGCTGTCTGTTTTATGGAAATGTTCTTCCCTGGGATCTCCCCATAGCTCACAACTTCCCTTCATTCAGTCAGTGCACAAATGTCCCCTCCCTGTGCTCACTAGCTAAATTAACCACTCAGTGATTAACCAATTAATTACTCTTTAACTCCCCAATATGCTTGGCTTCTTATAGAACCCACTGCTCTCTGATATTGTGCTCTTACTTTTGACTATTTTATTTTCTGCCCAACCTAAGATGTAAGCTCCATAAGGGCAGGTATATCATCTTTGTTGCTCATCACTGTGTTCTACAGCTTTGAAAAGCACTTAAATATTTGTTGAATAAATGGATAACCATATCTTCACAGTGAGGTCCTAATTCACACAAATGTCAGTTGAAATTCTGACTCTGCCATCTACAGGTTTGCAGTGGGCATGTGCTTTCTTTCATCTCAGCATATTTTGGAGAGCCTCTCCTTGTAGTTTCAGTCCAACTGGCTCAGGAGTCTAGCCCCACCTTCTAGCTCCAACGGGGCACCTAATATAGGATGAGTTACTTGCAGGACTCAGTCATCCTGGCAACAGTGATTAGTTCATGGATTGGCATGGAATCCAAATTAGGTCAATTCAGACTCATCCCCAGGGCATTTTCTGGAGCTATCCAATCCACATATTCTCCAGGATCTCTTATAGGTAGAACATAAGCTTGGAACAAACAGCAATCATTTTTGTTACTGCCTGGGAAGTAGCTGCCAAAAAATAAAAATCCACAAAGAAGGGAAAGCTGAGAGAGTTGAAAAAAAAAGAGACAAATGTCTGATGACATAGCTTGAACCGTTGAATCCAAAGATGCCTAACATTTAACCTTTTCAACTTTCCAGGAACATAAGACAGTCAAAACTCTTCTTAAAGCTAATTTGAATTCCATTTCTCTCACTCGCAATGCAAAGAGTCCTGACTAGCGAAACTGTGAGAATTTGGGTGAGTCTCATATCAGTTATTTGCCAAGCAGTGATATTAACACCTACTGGATGTTCAGACAATCAGTAATAGTTTAAATTATAAAAAACAAATAGTAATAACAACAAAGTAGATGCTCGATCAATGGGACAAGAGGCTCGTGAATTGTTTATAGAAGACATAGCAGGAGTAACAGCAGCAGAGCTCAGTTAGTAAGACATAATTGCTAGTATTCAAAACAAGCAATGGAAAAACATTTTCATGTCAGATCTGTGCATAAGAAAGAGGGCTGATGTGAGCTAAATTTAGCCATCAGCACTAGACAGGTATCTAAAACAAGCATCACACCAGAAGGAAGAAGACAGGTCATAGACAGATATGGACAAGAGGAAAAAAACAAGAAGGTTAAGACTATCCATCAGGTCAGCAAATTAGAGTCACTGGGTTGATGGGAAGTAACAAAGAAGTCAGGTTATAAACGCTAGAGACAAAAAGAAAAAGGTGTTGAGACACAGGTGACTGAGGGACAATCGAGATAATTTTGCAACTATTTGCACTGATCCTCTCACAGGGGGGATTCACTGGGCTGATTTACTGGACCAATGACATGTCTTTGAAACATCAGAAACTTTGATATATTTTACCGAGTTAATTTACCCAATTAATCAATCAAAGCTAGGTATAGACAACCTCTTGAAATATGAATTCCTTTCTTTCTCAAGCTACGGACCAAGGTTTAAGAAGTTAACAAGTTCTCTGAAAGAGAAAACAACTATTTGTAAATAACTTGAGAAGAGCTAGCCCTGGAACCAGCTAACAAATCCTCACACTGTACAGTCCTCCCCATTATCCGACATCAAAGGGGCAGCTGGTCACACTATTTGTCACCTTTTAATCAACTAAATATTGTTGAGCATTACTGTACCATGCAATGATGTGAGCAACTCTCAGTGAGAAGATGAATGTATTTCCCTATCATGTGTTCAAAGTTAATTAAAAAATAAATATAGATGTATATATGAGCAAATGCAATTAATTTATGGACAAGTCTTTTCTGATGAGTAATTTGGCACTTTGAAGTAAGACACATCAGAGAGAAAGACTCAGACAACGTTAAAGCCAAAGAATTATGGTTCCCCAGTGTATCCAGATTGAAATCAAAACCTCACTCATCTTTTATAATACAGCCCAATGTCCCTTCCTCTAGGAGACCTTTCTGACACCTTCCCTTGGAAGAGCTGATCTCCTTCTCAACCTTATATTGTCCATATGCCTAGTCTGGCATTCTCCACAATGAAGTACTTCCTTGCTTACTTTTGTTTTCCTATCGACCTGCATTACCCCAATCCCACAATTGTGACCTTCTTGAAAACACATTCTTGCAATCCTAGAATCTAATACAAAGCCTGGCACCAGGCAGGTGAGCAATGAGAGAATGGTCACTGAATGAATGAGCACAACCTAATTTGAAGTGTTCCACACTGCTATTCAGATGAATCTATTTTGGCAAACCTTACCATTATTTGGACAGCTGCCAGTGAATCGAGTTTACCTAGATTTGGAAAAGAATGAAAGTGATTTGATTGTTCTAGCATTTGCTCATCTTGAAATTTCTCATAACTTAGAAAATACTATCATCCAGGAGCTTCCAAAGATATTTTCTTCTTGTTACTTACACAGTGAGAGCTAATTCATGGATGAATGAAAAACATTTTTTGTGTTATCATCTTTTCATATGTTTAGTGAAAGTTAATTTCAGAACGAAATGCTTAGCTGAAGATAGCAAAGCTGTTCTACTGCCATAATATTGACGAACTCACCCCGAGGAAGTAGGGTTATTGTCTGTTCATATTTTTAGCATTTTCCTGTTCCCCATTGTTACTTCATTGATTCAACTAATGGACCAGAGTGTTTTTCAAAAGATGAAATGCTATTAAGCAGAATTCTGAGGAAAGTTGATTCATTTGAAGGAATAACAAGAATTCTAAGCTCATTACAATATTAAAGATATTGCAGTTTCTGTCATATTGCTTATACTGGAATTCTAGTCAGAGTCAAATGTTATGGAAAACTTAGGGGGAAGTATGACCTAAGGTCAGTAATGCAGAACTGTTAATAAAGACTAATGAGGGGTTCAGAGCACAGACTAGTGGAGCTGGCGTGCCTGAGCTCGAATCCACCACTTAGAGGTGTGCGACTTGAACAGGTTACTTTATCTCTCTAAATAGATTCATTATTTGTAAAATGAGAAGAACAACAATAACAGCCATGTCCAGATCAAATTCGATAATCCATGTGAAATAGAGCATTCGGTACATTTGTAGCTAATACTGTTATTGTTATTACTCTATGAGCATGAAGCCATTTTAGGCTTGCAGGTTAATCAAGTCATTCTAAAGCATCCTGATGTTCATGTTGAAATGATAAGAGCTATCCCTCCTTCACATCCGTCAATCCACTCCCAGCTAATAAAGTAGATGTGTGGTTCCCAATTCAGTAAATACTACATAATATAGAATTGAATAATATTAACAGATGAAAGAACACAGGCATATACGTGGAGGAGGAAAAGAAAAAGAACTTTGGGCAGAATGTGAGAGAATCATTTGACAGAAGGGTCTTCAGCTCGGATCAGACATGCTGTGTTGAGCGAGTACTACCTCCGAACCTTTCCCGGGCCCTTAGCTTCTTCCAAGAGTCACGTGTGTGTGTGAGTGTGTGTGAGTGTGGGTGTGAGTGTGTGTGTGTGCATGCACGTGTGCACACACATTTGCATTTGCATTTAATACCTTTATCTTTTTTCATAAAGGAGCCATGAAATGCACTGATATAGGACCCCTAAATAACAGTCGTCAGATTTAGCAAATAAAAACTGGACAGCAAACATAACACTAGATAATTTTGTCGTGGAAGGATACCCAGGTTGGTATACTGGGTGGGAGTGGTACTCACTAAGTATTATGGGTGGCCCTGCCCCAGAACCAGTGGTGAAAGGGAGAGTGAACTTTGTGAAAATACCCGATTAAATGAGGCTTTCCAAGAAGAGGTCAGCAAAAGCGAGGGACAGAAACACTATAACAGCCTCGGTTGAAAACGTGTTGTACAGAGGTTCTGCAACGTTATTTCTTGCTTTGTGGGCCATGGCATATCACAGAACTTTAAGATTTAAGTTCTTGGCACATAATAGGCCTCAAAAAATACATTTTTATTCAATAAGTAGAAGCAAAAATGTCATCAGGTTTTACAATGAATTCTTTTCTCAAAGTAAATGGCAATATACCTTTGTGTTCAATTGGTACTGAAAATTCAGCAGTTCTTAAGGCAAGGACCCTAAAATTCACTTCCTGCTTCCATATGTTCATATGAAGCTTTTAAAAACAATTCCCCTATCTATATCGAAGCTTCTTTGTGCCCCTGCTATTATATGACTAGAATCTTTCAAAACCATTTTCCCCAGCCCTTCAATATTCTAAGTGTCTGTGCAGAAGTCGAACTTATGCATTTGGAGTTGAGATTAAATTCCCCGAATGCTTTTGGCATTGCTCAGTGCTGTCATCCCCCTCACTGCTCAGCACCAATGCCACTGGATAAAAGGGGGGCAGGGAGGTAAAAAAAAATATATTGCAGCAACTGAATGATATGTGGGACGTAGAGCTGTAATAGTGACAGAGCTTGACACACAGTCTCACTCGATATGACAGAGCATGTGATGCACCTGGAATTGGGCCCCATGTAGTGACTCACAGTTTCCATTTTCTGAGGTTTATAGAATTCTGTATTATGTTTGACAGCTCTGTTTCACACCAATGGCCCATTCCATAATGCTAACAAGGTACAAAGATGAGAAAATGTCTCTCTCTCTCTCTCTCTCTCTCTCTCTCTCTCTCTCTCACACACACACACACACACACACACACACACAAAGAAGCAAAAAGTGTATGCAAGATACAAGCTCATAAAACCTAATTTCCTATGGGAAATTACCATTTTCATATTGTTATGACATTTTCAGGGTCCTGAGACTGCAAAATCCGGCTCTTGCCCACATATATACTAAGAAGCTCATTCAGGGTATATAGATTATGGTGGGGGGCGGGGGGGGGGAGTGAGGCAGGGTGCTGCTGAACCTGTCCATCCCCCCCACCCAGTACACTTTCCTACTCCTTGCCATATTCATTGTCACAACCCACACCTGCTCTTAAAAACCCAGGAAGGTCACATTCATGGAAGAGATTTTTTTCCCCAGTCTGGTTAAAACACAAGGTGAGGTTCTAGCAACAGTGAGACAGGTAACATTCCACCTGGCCCTGGGCAATATCCATAATGTTGAGGACTTCAATACTCATGCTATTCTGCATATAAAAATGAGAATCTAGCTCACTTTCCAATGGCTTGTCTCTCCCCACTGTGGTTCTTACTTCCTCTCTGGTCCCCCCACCTACCCGAGTTACATTATTTCGGGGATGGTCTCCTGTCATCTCCTAGGGCCTAGAGTGCAGAACGTACCAGCCTCCTAGTACCACGTTGTCTTCCCAGACGGAACATTCCCAAGGACACGTAACAAGGTAACCGGATCAAAATCTCTTAGCCTACTCCACTCTGCCTCTGCCTTCTCTTCCTTTTCCAACTTTCTTCCTGCTGCAGCCAAATCTACGTTGTCTTCCTGGGTCCCCCTGCTTCCCTGGCTTCCCAATTCACAGCTGGTCTCCTTTTTCATGTGCAGCCATTTGTCAGACTGATTAATTATCTGGTAGCTGCTCCTCTGACTGGGCCTCTGGGTCTTGTCTTGTGAGCTGCTCCCAGAGGTAGCCCTGGGGACAGTTTTCTGTCATTTCCTGGGTCTCACCCTCTTGATTCCGGTCCCAGAGCATTGGAGGTAGACACCTGTTCTCAATTCCCTAACAATAACAACTAGTAATTAGAAAGGAGGCAATGTATCATGTTGGACATGGTGCAGGCTTTGAAGTCAATCAAGGGCTTGAGATCCTGACTCGTGCCCTGATTAGCTACATAATCTCGGCAAATTTACTGAACATTTCCAACCCTCAGTTTCTGCACGTGAAAATTGGATTACCAGTGCTGTGCCTATAAGGAGAGCAGTAAAGTGAAGACTCGTAGAGTATGTCGTGGAATTATGCCCTGCAAACTGGATTTTCTGATAAGCAAATACATTTCATTTTATACCTTAACTATCTTTCAACTTCCTTCCTGAACAAATGAAGGGTTTCCAAGTTATGACTGTCCATCCACTCATCCTCCATGCTTTATTTTGCACTCCGATGAACTTCTTTTTTGCAAGGTTGTTGGAGTACACGGGGTTCAACTCCGTGGGAAAATGTACTTTTTGACGTATCATTGCCCAATGGGAATATTTGTGCTCATGAAATGCATTGGCCTCCTGGGTTTCTGTCTCATGCTATTGTTTAAAAATCTACATACAAATGAAAGGTTATTCATTATTAACAGGCAAAGATATTTTATTTAAAAGAGGCAGACTTGGGGTGCCTGGGTGGGTCAGTCGGTTGGGCGTCTGACTTCAGCTCAGGTCACGATCTCAGGGACCATGAGTTCGAGCCCCGCGTCGGGCTCTGGGCTGATGGCTCAGAGCCTGGAGCCTGCTTCTGGTTCTGTGTCTCCCTCTCTCTCTGCCCCTCCCCCGTTCATGCTCTGTCTCTCTGTCTCAAAAATAAATAAATGTTAAAAAAAATTTTTTTAAAGAGGCAGACTGGTTGTTGCCTATGTGTTTATGTGATCTTCTGAGGTCACTAAATTCTAATACGTTATGGCCACTTGCTCTCTCATACTCTACCTGCATCCCCATCGGTGCCACTAAAGGGGCACAGAGGTAAAGTCATTTGGTACGTCATGCTTCCACAGAAATCCAGGCCAAAAAGTGCATCAACCATAGTATGTAATAATGATACAGTGATTGGTCACAGTGTTCAGCTGCCAAAAAATCACCTTCCTTTAGTCCTTTCAAATGCTTAAGAGAATCCCATGTGTCTGGGCCCGGGCCACTTGTCAACCAGTAACAAATGATACATCAAGAATAGAGACCGTGTGGCCAGCAACCACATACCACAGTCCCTGGTGAGAAGTCATTCCCAGAAACACTTCTTAGAAAGTGAGATTCGGAAAATGGAAGTAATCCAAAATATATTGCCGTCGTTACTTATTGATGTTAATACCTGTAACAACCATATTTGTTGTGCTATAAATGTTTATTTTTCATAAAGGAAATTCCATTAGCATTCTGTCTCAACCATGGGTATTTGAAAGCTTCCTTGATAAAGCTATAAAAATTAGGGCAACAGTAATGACAATGTCTACTACTGAGCACATAACATGTACCAGATACCCTTTAATTTAATCCTACAGCAACTCTGCTAGGTAAGAATTCTTATAACGTCCATTTCTTACCACTAAAAAAACTGTTTCTAATGCATTTTTACTTATTTTATTTAGTTGCTCTTCTTACAGCCTTTTTTCTTATAAATAAGGAATTTGAGACAGAAGATATGTACTTGGTCTTCACAGGTACTGCTAAAACCAAACTCAGTTGCAGGTTTTAATTATAGAATACAACTACTGATCAAAACACGAAAACCATTTTGGTCATTTAGTTAGCCAATTTATGCTCCATACCCAAACCAAGGGTCAAATCTGAAATACATTCAGCCGTCACATAGATAAAGAAACGAGGTTCTACTGTTAAAATGAGAGGTAGTGGAGGGTCTGTGGCAGAACTGGGAGTACGGATTCCCTGTGAAGACATTCGCATTCAACGTTTGTGTAATGTTGCTACATAACTACTTGGAGGGGCAGCCTCAATACATAGACAGTGTGCTTAAGACACCCAATTTCCTGACTGATTTTGAGAAAACATCAGCCATTGGGGGTTGCCTAGGTGGCTCAGTCAGTTAAGTTTCCTACTTCGGCTCAGGTCATGATCTTACAGTTTGTAGGTCCGAGCCCTGCATCCAGCTCTGTGCCGACAGCTCAGAGCCTGGAGCCTGTTTCAGATTCTGTGTCTCCTTCTCTCTCTTCCCCTCCCCTGCTCACACTCTGTCTTCTCTCTCTCTCTCTCTCTCTCTCTCTCTCTCTGTCTCTTTCTCAAAAATAAATAAACATTAAAAGAAAAAAAGAAAACATCAGCCATGGAGTATTTTCAGAACATCCTGTGCTGTGCATAAATACTGGCTGTATGACCACTGGAAATAAAGCAGATAATGAAAACAAAAGAGAGTGAAATGTTAGCTTTCAAGGCAGAGAAAGTGAGAAAAGAATATCAGTATGATTAGAAATGACTGCGATAGTTTAATTAATAGAAAAGTCACTAGTAAGCAACAAAAATGAAGAATAACTTAATGAGGGATAAAGGTTGGTATAATAATAATAATAAACATCCCCTTATTTGAGAACAATTACAATAATATAAGTCGTTCAGCACGTTTACCAACTACCAGAAAAGAGCTTCCTGGTGGCAGGGGGTGGAGAGGCCAGGTTGTGAGGAAGGAACTAACATATATGAAGTGCTTGCTATGTGCCATGCTTTTGCTAGGGGTTTCATCCATTCTAAGAATATCATTAAAAAGACAAAAGAGGGGGCGCCTGGGTGGCTCGGTCGGTTGAGCGTCCCACTTCGGCTCAGGTCACCATCTCACGGTCCGCGAGTTCGAGCCCCGCGTCGGGCTCTGGGCTGATGGCTCAGAGCCTGGAGCCTGCTTCCGATTCTGTATCTCCCTCTCTCTCTGCCCCTCCCCCGTTCATGCTCTGTCTCTCTCTGTCTCAAAAATAAATAAATGTTAAA
The DNA here is from genome assembly GCF_023721935.1 of Panthera uncia. Taxonomy (NCBI): domain Eukaryota; kingdom Metazoa; phylum Chordata; class Mammalia; order Carnivora; family Felidae; genus Panthera; species Panthera uncia. Next base: position 46,007,818 of record NC_064812.1, on the reverse strand, counting down.
AAAAAAAGACAAAAGAATCCTAACAAGCATGTATAAAATCCCGCAGCCAAAATCATTTTTAAAAATTTGTGATAGATACAATTATAATAACAAAAATATCATTAATCCATTTGTTACCTCCTATAATATCAGAGCACATCATTAAAGGAAAATTCAGGAAAACTTGCTACAGAATTTTGGATACAAAAATGTTGTTAATATGTTGTTACAAAAATACTCCATAAACCGGCAGTAGCATGTAATTTATGAAATTAAGAAATAGTTGCCTATTTCACAGCTGCCTTTCAATGTGAAAATATTAAGGCTTCAACTTTTTTCAGGTGTTACCTAATAGCAGACCTGACCAATATCTACATCTTACATATCTATACATAAATGACACATTTTCTTTTTATAACAATAGAAGTCAACAGAGGTCCTGGCATGAGTCCTAAATTCAATGGCTATTGGTATCAGGATCATAAAAAACAAACTAAGTTTGGGGATTTGCCAAACTAAAGAAAATTGTAGGAGGTTTCTTGGATGTTCACCACAACAAAGAGTGAGGGGTATCCAAAACAGATTGCTGGGGAAGGAACCCAGTGTCAGCTGGTAAAAATTTAGATTGTTCATTGTCAAAAGAGAAAGATGGACAAAGTATAAAGAAGAATGTTATTACAGGAAAATAGATCGTGAGAAATAATCTTCAAAGAGATGCTCTCTTTTTAATTATTAAATTTTACTAGGCAAAAGAGACTTTACAACAAACCCTAATCTAACAGATGCAAGGAACTGAACCAGATTTTTAAAAAATTGTCAATACTGTTCTATAATTGTGTATTTCAAAACAATGCTATAAACTTGACTGGCAATTTAATTAGCAACTTGAGGTTAGATGCCAATAGAAAAGTTGTAAATTTTAAAAAAGCATCCTTACAGAAAGCAAAGCCCTCCTTCCTTCTTTTTCCCACACAGAAATAATATATTTTCATTTGAACTAAATAAATCAAAGCAAGTCAAACATAGTCTTGAATCTCAGCTTTAGCACTTTCAAGCTACATGACTGTAGACCTAAACCCTGTGCATCCCAGATTCCTCTTTAATAAAATGGAGACAGTGACAGTTCTCTTAAGAAGTCCCACAACCTAACAGAAAAAACAAAACTGCCTATCACAATGCCTGTCTGAGAGGCATCAGTCTACAAATCTATGTGTGCATTCATTCATGTAATAGATATTTCTTGAGACCCACTGTGGGTCAGACCATATTCCTGATGCTGGGAATGTAGAGGTGAACAATTCATGCATAATATAATTTCAGGTAATGGTAAGTGCTTGAAAAAATAAAGCAAGGTAATGGAATAAAGAATGGAGTGAAGAGAATGGCAGAGAGCAGAATTACATGGAATGGTGAGGGAAGGTTTTTCTGAGGAGGTGATATTTGAGATGAGATCTGAATTAGGTAAAGGAGAGAGTCCTGCAAAGTCCAAGGGGAGAAAATTTGGCAGAGGGAAGACCAAAAGTTTAATCTTTTAATTCTGGAATGAATTTGGCAAAAATGAAAGGAAAGTTTGTGTGACAGAAACAGTGAATGAGAGGAGAGCAAATGGAAATGAGACTGTTGGGATAGCCACTGGCCAGGTTACAAAAGATCTGCTAAGGGGTCATATTCTAAGAATGATGTGAAGCCCATTAGATGGCTGTAAGCAGCAAAGTTACAAAGTTTGGGGAGCAGTGCTCCCTGAATCACAATTTTCTCAATCGCTAACCCTAACTACCTGGTGCATGTGTTTGAAATCTGTGAACGACGGCCCGAGTTTAGAAACGGCACCATTTACTGACATCGTTGTTCAGTAAATCAGTCATTTGTAAGTGTGTTATACTTACATATACTGCATAAGCTAGATGATTCATTAAATCAGACATTCATACTAAAGAATACCGCCTTTAATGTATGTAAATAATAATCGCCATAAAGTGGAAACAGTACAAACAAAACATCTAAAGAAAGAAAATTTCTGAAATTCATAAGCAGGTAACCATGGTCCTTCATCCCTTCTTTCAACTACTACTATTTCTCTCCTACCTGCTGAGAATCCATTAAATGACTGATGTGAAAAAATTCAAAGGAGATCTGAGACAACACTAACAAAACACATGTACAATAGACTTCCTTAGTTTAAAAAAAAATGGCTGTTTGTCCCTTCAAAAATATATCTTTACTACCTGAGGAGAAGCAAAATGAAAGAAAGATGTCATGCTGTATAATGTGGAATTCTTAAATGTTTAAAATAAATGAATTAATCTTGATACACTTGATTTATTTAACTAAAGAAAGAGAACCTTAAGACCTTAATAACATGCATCAATGGGTAGGAAACTAACCACAAATTACCTAATTTGGTGGATTTGAAAGTATGGAAATAAGGGCAGTTTTCAAATCAAAGCTATTATATTAACACATCATCATACAATAAAAACGTGAAAAAGTTGATCTCCTTCCCACCCCAGAATGTACCAGAAACACTTGTCCAAAGCAACACACACTTAGAAGTATTGCCAAAATGTGCCTCCATCGCTGCTCATTAGCAAGGAGCTCTTGAATGTCTGAATGGGAATCACAACTCCCGTTGGAAACCAACAACCTCTGCGGAAGCTGGGTAACAGGCAAGGGATGTAAAAGGTGAAGCTGATAGGGTTTCAGGAAACATTGGTCACTTGGCACTTGGACGGCACCACTTTGCAGCAGCATCACATGCAGATCAGAGTAGAAAACACTTGCCCATTCAGATGTGAGTAAATTCTTCGTGGCTTCATGTGACCCCATTCTCCAACCTACAGGACGGGGCTCTGAATTCATTTAACTAGTCCTGGAATTTACCTAGCTGCAGATATAACTTTTTGAAAACTATATTCTAGGAAAATGATGGCAAACTATGGCAATATCTGTATTTCAACAATGTGGGGAAATTAAGGATAAAGACCTTTCAGACCGGGAACTAAAGATCTGGGTCTATAAGGAGGTCAACTTTCTTCATGGCTACCTAATAGCCGTGAAGAAACTTGAGGCTGCCGGTTATGTAAGACTGATGGCAGCAGCAGCAGCAGCAGCATAATGGGTAACATTTATTGAACATTCAATTAGCCATATGCACTGTCCTCAACCCTTCACATGTACTGTCTCACTTAATGATCACAATGCCTCTCTGGAATGGTGTTAAACAAAAGCTTATGGTGGATGGATATGTATTGGTGAAAATGCATCATCCATGCATTGTATGTAATATCCTAGGAAAGTACTAAAATCTATTTGCAACATATCTCATCATTCATTGGAATTAATTATAATGCTGGCTTAATATCACCTATAAGATATATTTCATTATTTATCCATCCCTAGTAGGAGTTTCGATTTTTAAAAAATCACATGTACATCATTAGAAATGAAGGACTTCATGCACGGTCCATTAATACCCAGTCACACACATGGTGATTAGTTCATTAATCTCAATAAGCTCAGAGTAGAAAAGGCCAAAGATGCCAGCCCCAATCATGTTCTTTTATTCATACATTCACTCATTCATTCAGCAAGTATCATCAGAACTGTACTGTTAAAAACAGGAAGAGCATATCTGACTTTGCTGTTATTATAAGCTTAGTGGGGAAACGTAATTACCCACTGATCAAGCATAGCACTTTGAATTACCTTGAAGGTGCTTGGGGGAAAAGTAATCCCTCTGTTAGACAATCAGGCAGTAACATAAATTGCAAAACATAACTGTTATTGGTTAGTAGGTGTTTGGCAAAATAGCATTTTCCTTGGCCAGCTCTGAGCATGTAGTATACAGAGGACAAATAATTAAATTGGTTTGTTTTTTTTTTTTTTTGAATTTTGTACTTAAACATGTGTGAAACACCCGGAGACATTTAAGAACACTTTTTTGAGGGTGGCTTTCCACTCATTTAAAGATAGCGACTCTGAGAATGAATGATACTTTATTAGACCTAACTAAAAATATTCATTCTTTACCACATCCTGGCAGTAGCAGTAGGAACAAGGGATGTTTTATGGGTGAGCGTGGTAGTTGCTCTACATGATACCAGCCTCGAAATGCCCATTTATCGTCTCAGCCCAAATGATTCCTTTAACTATCGTAAAAGTAGCACCTGCTATTATTTGTCCTAAAGTGACCTCCTCCAAGCGTTAAGATTTGCAAAAATCAGTATTCTAAAATGCGGCGTGCTTGCTTGTATGCAAAGCACGTATATTTCGTGTGTCAGTTTGTGTCCAATTTGGAGTCTATCCCGTGAGTGTATAGACAGCAGTCATATTTCCCCCAAGTCATCACTTTTTTATCAGTCCACATGTGGAAACAACCCTAACCTTGATTGATTTGGCTCTTCCCTGAGAGTTTCTTGTACAGTATTTCTTTTTAAAGTGGCAGCTACTCTACACAAGACTTTCCAAATGCACACAGTTCTGGTTTTTACTTAAGCTAGAGTAATGTTTGAAGAACTTTAGAAAAGCTACAGACAGGGCCTAAATAAATAATTAAGGTTATTTACTACCACGGTAGTAAGTGTTCCCATCCTGTAATTCTAAAATATTCAAAACACAGCGGACCTTTATAAGAAGATAACTCCTCACTATATTGTAAACCCCTGGGGGGGAAAAAAAGCCCTCCTTTTTTTTTCACTTCCAGAAAAAAAAAAACAGATTCTCAATACATTTTTATCAAGTTAAATTTGTATTAATTACGTTATTTTGAAATAAACATAGCATATATTCTGCAAAGAATCCAAAAGGTTCATTTTAACCTAAAATGCCAACTGTATCAGCAGCAAAGTTCCGTATCTGACATTTTACTTGATCTCTAAGACCCCCTCATTTTTCAAAAACAAATGGTAGATGAATAAAATTTCTAATAGTTAAGGAACAAGAAAGAAAGGAGGTCAACAGACTGGATACTATACCACAGCATAGTCACTGCTGTGACCTCTCCCCATAGTCACCTCTCCCCTTTCATCCTTAGCTGGCTATGAAATTGTCTACTTGTGGCCCATAAAAAGAGCAAGGTAACTGAAAATATGTCAATGGAACTGACCTTTTATAAAAGAAAGACTTCTCACAAAATGGAAAACACAACGCATTTGATGAAATAATTAAGGAAAAACTAATGGAATTTTGGATACAAATGAAAGCTAAGAGATTCTAAAAGTAACACTGGATTAATGAAAACTACTGTGACCTTCTCTCAAAATACATCCATACTACAGAGAAGCAATTAAAAGAGCTCACAAAATGTAGGCTGCATAGCTACTGCCACAGAATGCAAGTCTGAGGAATTTACAGGGTAATAATAAAAATCTCTAATAAGTTGCTGCACTTGAAAAGGCAAAAAGACGGTCAATGGGGTTAATCACTAGACTGCAAAGTTTAAAATATTTGCTAAAATGAAAACTAATTAAACACATAAAGCTTTGGTAAAGGCAATCCTGAAAGTACAGGAGCTCGTGTAGAATATAAATTCTGTCTGCCTCACTTCTCCTCCTTTGGAAACTAGGGTACCCACCACAAGGTATGCCAGGGCAGTAAGAAGAACAAGAATGATCTCAGGAAAGACGTGGCAACTCTTCTGTCAGTGATATTATATCGTGATATAGTGTCATGATACCTACATGATACTTATATACTGTTCCCTTTTCAATTTGTGATGTGGGGAACAGAAAAACCGCACATTGGTTTATTCAGTCAGTGATGAGAGAAATGATCCTCAACCCCACAAGCTTTACTAATGCATACAAGGGTTATGAGAATATGTTGCTACTCTATATGTCTCATGCAAATAAGAGAATTTGGCACAGGAGCTCAATGTTTGGACTATTGTGCCTGAATAAATCTGCAGAGAAGAGCTTTCTACCAACTTTTTCTGTGGGTAAGAAAGGATATTTGTCCTCTGTGGATTCAAGTGAAGTGTCTTAATGGGACTCCTGGCAATTCCCATCTCCTTTGGGGGCTATGGTCTAAATGGGATAAAGTTAGGGCAAAAAGTACTAGGCTTGGAGGCTCTAATTCCCACTAGGAATCCTCCTTAGGGTAGAGCAAAGGCCCTCACATAAAATTCCCAATACTCTGCTAAAAACGGGGATAAGTAGAGAGATCTATTGGAGATGGTGCCCAGAGGCTACAAGAATAGCAGGGACTAGGAAAGCAACTCCTGATTTCCAGGAACTCAACTGTCTAAGTGTTGAGCAAAATGTGGAGGGAAGATGATCATTTAGCTGAAACCTAAAAATGAAATGGAAGCAAAGCTATTGCAGCTAAGCAACCTATTCTTTTGAAAATGTAATATTATTTCATTACATTCAGATAATATGCATTCACTATTACAAAATACAGCTTAGCAACAGAAAGAAACATAAAATATGACTAATGTTCTTGTCATCTAGAAATAAGTACTAGTAACAAGTTAAAATATTATACTCTAGGTGTTTTTATACATCTAAAACCCCTTTTGTTTTTGTAAAATGGGATCAGACCATAGATACTATTTTATAACTTCTTTTCCTCCACATGGAACACTTTTCATACCAAGAAATATTCCTTTAAAAGGCTGCATAATATGTCAATTTATGTGTATAGATGAATTTGTTAATTTCAACATTTCCCAAAGTATCTTATGTGAAACCACTAGTTCCACAAGATATAGTTTAAGTGTATTAAGGGGACTATAGCATACTGCATCTCCTAAACATGCAATCATGAAACACTTTTTTTAGAGATCTCTCCGGATTAATGTTCCTGAGAACACATTTTAGGAAACACTCTCTAGAGTGAATTCAAGCACTGATCTGAGTCAATACAAAGAACATCAAGCCCTGTTGCTAGGGAAGGGAACCGTCAAGAGAAGGAAAGATGAGGTTCAGAAGCTCTTGCCTCAGTGTGGAGTAGTAGAGGCCATGATCTATCTCTAACCTGGCCAAAGAAGTCCCTAAAACTCATGGTTCTCCAGAGGAGATAACAGATAAGAACTTGAGGCCAAAGAACTTGCAAGTAAGGAAAAGTAATTTTGTCTAATTTTTCCTCTATTCAAATAATCCTCAGAAGCCCAATGGCAATGTCTTCGGCCACAGTCGGTTGTCAAGTCAGGAGAATAAAGCCCTAACTACCTGTCTTTGGAGAAAGAACCAACAGCTAACTTCTTTCTCAGGTCTCAGAAGGTGGCAGGAAAGAATATGTGACTCAGATTTAGGATCCCAACACTTCTCTCCTTTTTTTTGGAGATGACTATAATGTAGTGTCAACCAACAGAAGACAGCAACAATGTGTATAGGAAAATGGTAGGCCCACAATGGGATCTCAACCCAAAATAACCCTTCTTGTAAGCAAAATCCCACACAGAAGGCAAAGCCCTTGAATTGGAGAGGATTTTGATCTCTGCCTGTAGTTGTGATCTGAAATGAAAAGGAAATGGAATCCATTCTGAAAGCCAGAGCTTCAGAACCATGAAGCTAAGAAGAAAGCTGCATATCTTGTTGGCAACATTTCATGTGGAGCAAGCAGAAATTGGCCTGGGTAATAATTCAGTTCTGGGACCAGGGAAGGCTGGCCTTGTAGTAGGGAGAGTTTGAGTGTAAAGGCTTTTGGTTTGGTTCACATCAGGCATTTTTCAGATATAGAGATTTCTTACCTTAGCCTTCCCACCCCCCCTCCTATGTGTTCTCTGCTGCAGCCAAAGACAAGAGACTAGCATATAGATTTTAGAGAAAACAAATCTTAGACAAAGGTGCGGAAAAAGATATTGATATTCAAGTAGCATAGATTATCCAAGATCCATGAGAAGCAGAAGCTTTGAAAAGGTAAGATTTCAGAGAAGAGTCCATGACAGAAAGGATTTCTGTGGACCCTTGACTAACTTCCACAGTAAAACAATATGAACGTTTGAATCCTAAGAGAACCTTAAAAATATAGATGAAATTCATGGTCATCACAACCATGAGGTGTTATTCTCATCCAAACAAAAGCTGTAAGTTTTAACGTCTTCATTGAATTCAGAATCAGGGTATCAGAAATTTGTGATGAAAGGATGAATAGAAAGCCAAATCTAGTAACTCCACATAAATGATTTAAGCAGAAAAAAATAATAACTACTAATAGCTAACATGTATTGACTATTTCCTATGTGTGAGGCACTATTGTAATTGCTTTAAGGTGGGAACTATTGTTATTCCCATTTGTAGGTGAGGAAACTGATGCATAGAGAGGTTTAGCAAACTGTTCTCTGTTATACCAGTACCAACCAGTAAATTGGAGGCTCCAACCCAGATTGCCTGGCTCCACAACTGAAAGAAGAGGGACTTTTAAAAGACCTGCACATTGGGAATACCACCTCTACAAGTTTCCACTTTGTCAGAAGATGGAAGTGTTTTGACAGCCTCTCTATGAGAAAAGAGACAGTCTGCACAAGTAGTCCACACTTTCCCCCTCATTCCCAGGTACAGTGGCCATCCTATGAACCATGGTGCTAAGAGGCGGCCATATCTGAAAGCAGAGTGACAAAATGGAAGAAGTTCTCACTTCTTCATGGAGTACTCCTATGGAGGATCTTCCCCCCATACTGGGTCATTTCCTTGTGGTGGCTACCACTAGGGTGACCAACCCATCTTGATTTGTTCAGGACTTTCCCGATTTCAGCACTGAAAGCCCTGGACAGGTCAAGAGGGTTAGTCACCCTAAATCATATAAAGTCATTATGACAAGAGACATCTACATTTTCCTCTCTCTTCCCAAATCAAGATGGGGCTCAAAGAAAAGTAGACAAATCCAGAAAAAGGATGTCTTTAGTGATCTCTTCTAATTCACAGGATAGGACACCAGACCCATCTCAAAGGGGGTCACACAGGAAATAGCCAGCAACAGTAAATGCTGGCTGGGGTCACATAGGTATTCCATAGGTTCAAGTGTCTAAGAACCAGGAAGGCTAAGTTGAAGATCTTACTGCAGTCCAGAAGAATCTAGTCGGATGAATGTTTTCTGGATAACAAATAGGATTGAAAGTTTTGCATGTAAACCTGCCATTCCAATGTTTACCTGAGAAAGGTATTTAGCCAGTACACAAATGGAGGGTCCAAGGGCAATTCAGTAGTCTGTTTATTTGAAACACAGTAACTAAATTAATTCCTCACCATTTCAAGAATGAGTAATCAGAGGCACCTGGGTGGCTCTATCAGTTAGGTATCCAACTCTTGATTTCCGGTCTGGTCTTGATCTCAGGTTCATGAGATCAAGCCCCACGTCAGGCTCCATGATGACAGCATGGGGCCTACTTGGGATTTTTTCTCTCCTCTCTCTTTGCCCTCCCTAGCTTGCACACACACACACACACACACACTCTCTCTCTCTCTCTCTCTCAAAATAAATAAAAAGACTTTTTTTTTAGAAAAAGAATGAGTAATCAGAAACCACAGGAAAAACATGCTACAAAACATGGGGAAAATAACATTATACCAAGGATACAGAAATCTGAGGAGGCAACCACACTGGGAATATTTGAAAAGTCACTGAATTATATACTTTACATTGTTAAAATGTAATGTATGCAAATTTTATCTCAATAAAGCTATTTTTAAAAAAGAAATCTTAGGATGCAAATAGATGTGGCCTCTAAAAACCAATGAAAACTTTAAAAAGTAAAAAGACTGACATGTGACGATAATAGAAGGATTTAAAAATGCCAAAAGATATAAGGAGAGAACAAAAACTGATAAACTGGGTGTTCATTTCATGGAGTCAGAAAACAAACCACTAAGGAATGCTAAGGAAAACGAGATAGTGGGAATAGTAAAGAGAAAAGCCACAATCATTCAATTAGAAAACAAATACAAGAGTCTATAAATAAAGCTAAGCTTCTGATTATTGATGATTTCCTCTGTTACTATATTACACCCAAAAAAGCTAAATCTATTTTCATAAATTTAGATTAGCAATATATTTGTGATGGTCTGATTTAAAGGACTGGCTATGTCACAGAACAGAATTTCATGTGGTGTGTGAGTGGGGTCACAGAAGTACTACAAAAACACGGGCAGGGATTCTTAACAGCAGCAGAAATGACATCCTACAACAAATCTGTGTGACTGCCATTTGAGTCCACATAGTGGACACTAAAAAACAACAGTGGTTCTGGGCACCTGGGTGGCTAAGTCAGTTAAGCATCCGACTTCGGCTCAGGTCATGAACTTGCAGTCTGTGAGTTTGAGCCTGGTGTCGTTGGGCTCTGTGCTGACAGCTGGGAGCCTGGAGCCTGCTTCGGATACTCTCTCTCTCTCTCTCTCTCTCTCTCTCTCTCTCTCTCCCTCCCTCCCTCCCCTGCTCACACTCTTTCTCTCAAAAATAAATAAATGTTAAAAAAAAAACCTACAACAGTGGTTCCAAAATATATAAATCCAAATAGAAAACAATGAGCACCAACCCTCTAGGCAGTAAGCAGTGATCTGCAATTAAGTTGCTTCTCCTGTGGGGAACTCCAAGTAACATGCTCTCCAGTATCAGAAATAACTCACCAGTGCCCCAGACATTAGAACTAAAAAATGTGGTATATAAAAATCTTTGTTTCAAAGCTAGAAATTTTACAGATCTGAATAACTAGAATTATAAAAAATTGTTGTGACACTCACGCTATCTTTTTTAATTAAATTCTATTTAATTCTGGCCTAAATGGGTCTCACACGTAGCATCAGGTAACAAAGTCAGTTGATAAAATAAATTCCAGAGCTGATTATTTTAAAAACAAATAAACATATACAAAACTAAACACAAAGAGGGCCAAAAATAAGAATTAGTAAGAAGATACAACAAAGAAATGTGAAAGAGTTATATCATTTTTAAAGCACAAGGTTTGGATGTGAATTTAATAATTTTAAAGATCTAGAACTTTAGCAGGAATCAGAATCACTTACAGAACTTATTAAAACCAAGATTTCTGACTCAGTAGGTCTAGGGTGGTACACAAAACAGGCTCATTTCTAACAAGTTCCCAGGTGACCGAGATGCTACTGGTCCGGAAACTATAATCACTGATTTTTGTAAAGTAGAGATATTCCTGGAAAAATATGAATAACTGAATGACTCAGGAAGTTGAAAACCTGAAAAATCAAAAAGTTACTGAGAAATTACTTTTTTAAATGGTACTTAAGCTAGAGAATTTGCCTATTGTGTTCTTTAAAATTATTAAGGAACATGATCCCTTTGTCAGAGCAACCATTTCTGTGCATCAAAAAATATGGAAATCTATCCAATTCATTTGGAAGTTAGTATAACTCTGAAAACCAAACCTGAAAAGGCACAAAAAGAAGAAAAAAGCAGTTGTTTTACCATTATGTCATTGTGGAACCTCATTCACATGAAATCCTACATGGGAGGCCAATTCATAAAGCCAGTAAAAGCAGAAATGCTTTCTATAAAGAGACTGCTCAGCCCTAACACAGTGGCCACATAGAGGTCACTGTTTTTGTCTAAACACGAATGTAATATAAACTTCAAAATCCTAAGTAAAATAATCGTAAGCTGATAAATAAAACAAACAACCAGATAAGTATTATCCCATAAATGCAGGCATGCTTTAATAATAGGAAAATCTATCAATATAAATCAATTACTTCAGTAAGAAAAAATGGTTAAAACAACTATTTCCATTAAAAATGCTTTTATAAACTAGAAGTAGAACAGAACCTATTAATGATGATTAAGAATATCAAGTTCAGGGGCCCCTGAGTGGTTCAGCTGGTTAAGCATCAAACCTTGGTTCAGATCATGATCTCGTGGTTTGTGAGTTCAAGTCCCGCATGAGGTTCTGCACTAACAGTGCAGAGACTTCTTGGGACTCTCTCTCTCTGCCTCTCCCCCCACTTGTCTTCTCTCTCTCAAAATAAGTAAATAAACTTAAAAAAAAAAAAGAATATCAAGTTCAAACCAACACCAACATCCATTATAGAGATGCTATGGATATTTGACTACTTTTTCAAGACCTTAAGACTTTTTTAAGACTTCCAAACTTGCATAAAAAACTGTTCTGGGGCACTGGGGTGGCTCAGCCAGTTGAGCATCCAACTCTTGATTTCGGCTCAGGTCATGATCCCAGGGTCATGGGATCCAGCCCGCATCAGACTCTGTGCCGAGCATGGGGCCTGCCTAAGATATTTTCTCTCTCTCTCTCTCTCTCTCTCTCTCTCTCTCTCTCTCTCTCCTTCTGCCCCTCTCCCCCTTTCATGCTCTCTAAAATAAAAAAAGAAAAGAAACTGTTCTAGACTGGAAACTCTAGTTTTACAGGTTGGGGGGCCCTCACTGGAAATTGCAAAGTTTGTAAGACCTCTCGTCACATGAAACCAAACTTGTTCTCATTGTGTCTAATAAGCATTGTGATATTCTATGCAGTGTATCCCAAAGCTGAATGGCCACATACAATATTCTTTTTGATGAACAACTTATGGAGCACTTTGGGGAAATCCTATGATTTTTTTTAAGTAGACAGGTGGCAGATACAATTTTCCCATTTTATCCCAAAGACTGATTGCCTCTGTAGGAGCTCTCTGTGGCAGCCCTATAATCTAGCAGCACCAGCAAAGCTATGGGTAGCAACAGAGAGCAGTGAAATACCCTGAAGGTTGTGTTTTCATATTACTTCTTGGGATGCTGTACATGTTGTCATATTTGAAATATTTTGGCATTTTCTTGACATTCCAGATACTGACTAAAAGCTTTGCAGACATCTGGGAAGTTCTGTCTCTATCTTCTTGAAAAGATTTCCAAGTAATTCTTTGGGACCTGTCTTATACTTCATGTGACGTTATTTTTAAGTAAATATGATGTGCATATCATTTCATTTTGACAGCTCTGAGAAGCTGTGAGGTATACTATGGAAGTAATGCAAACAATTGCATATCTACTAAGAATTATTTTCCAAACAATAACAAAGATTAAACGATGCATATGTTGGTCCATAACCATTTGTCAGCTCTGTAGGGAAGTAACACTCCTAAATTTTTCTAGCGCACACACACGTAAGATGAAAATTACTTCCCAGATGTTTTGTCCGTCCTCCTGACCCTGGACAGAAATTACCCATTGTGTCTACCCAGGGTATCCAGTACACTTTGCGTTCTCTTCTCATAAGTTATACATTATTGTCTACCTCAATCATGCCTCCTGATACTCTATTCCCTCTTCTAATTTTTATCATGGAAAAGAAATACCTTAATATTAAACTTCCTCCTTAGTGAAATTGGAATGCAGTAAATAATTTCTAATTCCCTTTTGGAATCTAAACAGATTTTCCCCACCATATTTGTTGACCATTCCAGACACTTTCACACTGTAGCTCAATCATTTTCTCCTTTTTCCTTTCTTTTTTTTTTTTTTTCTTTTCTTGTCAGGGTTATATTAAGGCAAATTTCCCAATATGTAAATCTCTCTTTGAAAGATTTGAAAGACAGTAGAAGACTTAGGAGAGAAGTAACATTTAGTAATGAAAAAAAAAATGGCACCACATTAGTCTAAAATGTCTAGCTCATTTTCCAAGCATGACTACTAAGAAGTATATTAACCACTAGAGAAATCTTTTATTTATGTGTTAAATATTTCTTTGTATGTCTACAATGGCCTAATATATAAACGGTTTTGGTTTGTTTGTTTTTTTTACCGGGGAGGGGGTGTTTGCTTTTGTTTCAGAAAATGTATTCAGGCAAAAATCAATTATATTAATTATCTCAATAGTCTTAGAATGAAGCTAATCATTCTCTCTTAGTATCTTAGGATAAAGAGCAAATAACTTCAGACAAAAAGGACTGACTAACCAAGCAACAGTGTGCTTAGTAATGTGAAAGATACAAATAAAATAGAAAATATATTACCTGCTCCCAAAAAGCTTACCATCTACCTGAAAAGGGAATACTTAGAAGACTTAGAAAGCAGACACAATATGAGGACAAAGTTCTGAGGCCATAATTCATGTGGATTTGCCACAGAACAGTATCCTATTTTAAGATAAAGCAAATTTAGGTAGAAGCTTTGCTTTTTACATTGACTTCTCAAAGGATATACTAAAGAATTAGTAGGTTCCATTTTCAGACTACCTCAGAAGGGCAAATGTAGCCCTAGACTGGACTTAGAACATCTTCCCTTTCTCCAGAGACGTGGCATATAGCCATATAGGTTGTGCACTGCACAACTCCAAAATGTAGCACTTACATGAAGTTTGATGCAAAGAGTGACCTGAGGGATCATGCAATGGGCCATTCTTTACTGTCAAACATATCAGAATTCATGCTCCCCACATCTATCGCCTCTTATCTTCTGCTATCTTGACAAAGAACACAAAGTTTTTTAAAAATCTTGATTTAAATTTCCCTTGTGCCCTTCTTTTCCTGTGGCCTGTTGTCTGGCTCTGTTTTATGTCACCACTATCCACATGCACACACACACAGACATATATGTACTTCATTTTATACTGAGTCAGGGAACATGTCTCTTTATCACACCTGCCCTTGGATTTCATTATGATACTGCTTTTATACATTTTTAAGTAAATTTTTGTCCGTAGGTTCTCTCTCTAAGACTGACTCCATTTTTGTTGATTCATCTATTCAGCTAAAATGTATTGAGTATCTACTTAATATTTACTACTATCATCTATTGAGTGGGTATGTTTACATATATATGTGTGTGCATTTTCATAAATATGTGCGTGCCGCACATAATTCTGCGGCAGACATTTGGCCACCTCCCCCGAACGGTACCTCTTCATTCTTCTTCCTTTCTATTAGAATCAAGCTTCGGTTCAGAAGGAAGCCCTGGCCTTTAGTCTAGATGACAGGTTCTGAACAATGAGATGGAAGAGGAAGTCTGATGGGGGAAGGAAGGCCTCTGGGGAATACTTTCCTCTCTCATATTGGGCCAGGCATGGAGGGAGTTTCTTGCCTCTGACATGATGCCTGGAGCTGCTGAAGCTACCTTGCCATCATAAAAACAAAACCACGTAAATCACTGAGACATTGATTCAGAGCCACACACTAAGCCACAAAACCCATGTCAGAAACCCCACTTTCCTAATATGTAAGGGAGAAAGAAAGTCCTGTTATTTAACACATGACTGGTAAAGCAGTTTCTTAAAGCCTAAAAGTATTCCTAACTGATACAGCTTTTCTCTGGGTGAAATAAAATCTCATATTTGTTAAACAATTTCAGGTTCCAGCGAGCATGAGGAAGAGGACTTTGGAAGACTATGGACTTCCCCTGGGGCGTGATGTCACAGCGCATAAGTACTGTGTCTTTTAGGACTTCTTTAAGGTCATTTATCTTACTACTGCATCTGCCTGTTCTCTGCATTTATCTAGTGAGCCCAGGTTTTAAACAGTCTAGCATGGAGAACTCTCAGAAAAAATGGCAACTCTCTGCAAACAACAATGTGAAAAAGACAAAGTGACAAAGCAAAGTTCTGCAAACAGTGAGTACTGGCCACATACTCAAGATCACCATTATCTGTCTGTGCACAGCTCATATGGGGAGAACTACCCATTGTTTTTCACTCTCTTCAGTCGCATCTGAACAGGAGCGGCTGATCACAAGGAACAGCATCGTTCCCAAGCACAAAGAACTCACACGGTGCTCATTCTGAAATGTTCAAAAAACAAGGTGAATGCATATCGGAGAATTTACTGAATACTGGCTTCTAAGCCAGATGATGTGCAGCTCCTCCCAGAGCTGCGTTCCAGCTTGCTGCTATTTTAAACAAAAATTTAAATGTGGATAAAATATGTCACAGCAGAAGCTGTAAAGCTGTAATAAATCACTCAGAAAGCACAATTCATAAAAATTTGCTTACATGAGCATTATGTTAGTAATTTAGCTGTGGATCTTCTTGACAGGTAAACACTCCTGGGTGCATGATTCTAAGAAGAAAAATAAAGACTTACTCTGGTACTAACCAAGTGTGCTCAGAATTTAACACAACAGCAAGATGCACGGGCAGCACAGTTACCACAAGGGAACCAACTACAATGATGCCTATTAAGATAAATTATCTGAATCGTGAGCCATGAGAACAATGGCTCTCATTGAACAGACTCTACCATGTCTTAGCACAAATTAGTAGAAAAAAATTCTTGCTGCCTATACAGTGTATACTTTATCTATGCAAAACTCTAAGATCGTGAAATAAGAGTCTGAAAAAGGATAAACTCAAGACCTGGTTCTTCTATTTACTGTTGTATGTCATTGTGAGACTGGGTTCACCACTCTGAGCTTCCATTTCCTCATTTGATATCCTGCAGCGTTTAATCATAATTTGTAATTATCTATCTGTGCTTTTGTCCATCTTCCTCAGTAGAGTATAAGCTGCGAAGAGAAGGATGATGCCTATCCCGGGTCTTTACAGTATCCTTATTGCCTAGCATAGCACCCGGCCTATTACTCATACTCAATAAATATACTGAATAATTAAATAAAACTTGGTGCACCTGGGTGGCTCAGTTGGTTAAGCATCTGACTTTGGCTCAGGTCACGATCTTGCGGTTTGTGGGTTCGAGCCCCGCATCCTGCTCTGTGCTGATGGCTCAGAGCCTGAAGCCTGCTTCGGGTTCTGTGTCTCCCCCTCTCTCTGCCCCTCCCATGCTCATGCTGTGTCTCTCTGTCTCTCGATAGTGAATAAACGTTAAAAAAAATGTTTTTAATAAGTAAATAAATAAAACCTTATAAGTACAACCAAATTCATTCAATTGTTCTAAGAACTACATGAAATACTGTGCTTCCAGCTGTTTTGTAAACTTTCAAGTTACCCCGAACTTACAGAAGGTAAGGCTATGCTACACATAACTAGTACTGCTGAATCACTTAAACTCTTGATGCCACAGATGGACCTTCTAGAATGGAGATAGCCTAACTCATCCTGATAGGAGAAGAAAATAAAATAATGTGTGGTGGACTGAATAACGTCCCCCAAAGTCTCAATCTCTGGAATCTGTAAATTTAAACTTATATGACAAAAGCGACTTTACAGATGTTATCAAGTTAAGAATCTTGAAATAGAGAACTTATCCTAATTACCTGGGTGGGCTCAATGTAATCACAAAGGTCCTTCTAAGAGGGACATAAGAAGACTCAGACTTAGCAGAGAAGGTGACATGATGATAGAAGCAGAGGCTGGAGTGACATACTTTGAAGAGAGAGGAAGGGGTCATAAGCCAAAGAACAGAGGCAGCCACTGGAAACCTAAAAAAGGCAAGGAACTGGATTCTCCCACTCAGAGCCTCCAGAAGGAACCAGCCTTGTAACCCCTTGACTTTATCCTAGTGAAACTAATTTCGGACTTCTGGCCTTCAGAACTGTAAGACAGTAAATTTGTATCATTTCAAGTCACTAAGTTCTAGTAAGTTATTTAAAAGAGAAATAAGAAACTAACAGAAGTATGTTACATTGGTTTTAGTTGTGAATCAGTACATAAGAATAAGGATCAGTATAATGGGATCCTTGCGTTCAAAGGAGCAGTGCACCAGCCACTAAGTGACATAATTTTAAAAGAATTAACTGCTTGGGCCTTTGATGTTGTTAGAAGATTACTGCTAGGATAGTTATTAACCCCCACCTCTCTGACAAAGACATTTTGGAATTATAATTAAGGCCTCCATATGTTGTAGTATGTGTTTTTTGTACATAGCCTCATTTAATTCTTGCAACATCCCTATGTGGTTGGTATCACTGTCCCCATTTTATGTAAAGGAAAACTGTAGTTCAGAGGGATCAAGTAACTTGTCCAAGGTGAAACACATGTCTAGCTGGAGACCAGTTATTTTGGTGGCAACTTGGCTTTGGAATCAGGAGCACTTCTGTAGATCAAGCTGAGTGCAGTAAGGAAAAATTGCTTCCTCCTGCTTCCTGCTATATCATTGGTTGCCTAGGGACTTTTCACACACTCTCTCTCTATAGTACCTATACAGAACAATAGAACAAAATGAAATTGGACTTCTGCCTAGAATTGCAGAGTCTCACTCTAAAAATGTCAAAGATTGCAGATTTCTCTATCGGCATTAACTTCCCAGACATTTAATTAGATAGAGAGCCCTTATTCTGTTCCATAGATAAGCTTTAAAGCAGGAATAAAATTACCAGCAAATAGATTCTTTTTTTTTTTTTTTCACTTTACTACGGATAGTCTGGGTTGGACATTTGAAATATTTTATCCTTTTCTTGGTCTCTCCCCTTTTGTACATATGGAAATATGGAGCTAACTTGCAGCTGATCTGTGACAGCTCTATACTTATCTCCAGGCACCCCTGCCAGCAGAGATCTGATAAGGGTGACCAAGATAGGGCTGAAATATACTAGCTGGTAATTTGTAATGTGCTCTTTAAATTATGAACGTCCCTTGGAAACACCCTGTACCAGTTTGCCTACTGGTCTATTGAAAATTTACAGATCGATATTGTACACGTCGCTCATCTGCTTACACAACCTCATTTGGGCTATGTGGCCTGTGGGATATGAAAGATCCCTCAGTAAACTTAAGTCTTGGCTTCACAGATCTTGGTGGACTGTGATCCAGAGACTGTGTGTGTCCTGAAAGAGGACCCTGAAAGTTGCACCTGAGTGTCTCAAATCTCCCTGATCTTCGCCTGTGCCATCTTTCTCCTTTTACAGTTTTGTGTCCTTTGTCTTTTTTAAAAGTTTATGAAAGTATACGTGGTGGAGTCTTGTGAGTCCTTGCAACTACATGACCCTATGTAATTGCTGCAGTATATATTCTGGTCCACTATAACAGAGCCCAGAAAACCAATGGATTTTGTCACTTTTAAGAAAGTGAGAGTGAACAGTGTATTTCAAGTGCCCAGGGTTTAAAATCTGCCACCCGGTTCTAGGACTTCAAGGCCATTTTCCTTTAACTTATTGGTTCTTTCTCAAACATTTAGTGTGGACTCACTATGTGCAAACACATATCAACAATCCACGGGTACGTGAACTCACCCCTTGTCTCTACAAATCTCTTCTCTAAACAAAACACACACACCATTTAAAGTCCAGTGTCATTTGATTAACCTCAAGAACATTTGAATCCAACCCCAGAAACAAATGGTAGACTATATCTAACCTCGTGAGTTTTATTCTATGCCCCAGAAGTAGATCTATTAAGTTTAGAAACTTCAAGCTCTCGGGGTGCCTGGGTGGCTCAGTTGGTTAAACGTCTGACTTCAGCTCAGGTCACGATCTCACACTCTGTGAGTTCGAGCTCTGCATCAGGCCCTGTGCTGACAGCTCAGAGTCTGGAGCCCGCTTCAGATTCTGTGTCTGCCCCTCCCCTGCTTATGCTCTATCTGTCTCAAAATAAAATTTTAGGAATTTCAAGCTCTCTCCTTTTATATTCAGTGTCTAAACATTTTTTAATGTATATGATTGTTCAATGAGAGCCAAGCCTCATTATTTCCTATGAATTATATTCTCTGAAAATGTGTTTCCTTTCAACTAAATTAAACAGCAGTAGCTAATTAGTAACATCCTAAGATGAGGACCAAATTTTGCTCACGTGCGAACAGTAACTTTCTATCTTACCGATCTTTAAAATGTGAATACTACCAATATTTGGGGCACCAAATAATAACACATCCTGTCACCAAGGATAATTTTGTTGACTTAGTGGCGTGGTGAAACAAACTATCAGGGCAGTGGATCCTGTAGGCTGCTCTCAGTCAGGATACAGATATTTCTATTTACTGGGGCCGATCCATACATCTGTTCTCTTCTCGCCCTTCACATCATGCTCTTTTGTTGTCAGGTCATTGCACACGTTTTTTTCTCTACCTAGAATGCATGTCCTTTCCCTTTATCCCCCTTGTCATCCTTCCAAATTACTTGGCCAACATCTTCTTATACTTTAGATCTCAGTATAAGTATGTTTCCTCCAGAATGTCTTCTTGACTCTTTAGACAAGATTAAAGGCCTCTGTCCGATACATTCCAATAGCTCCCTCCACTTCCCCTTTCATTATATTATCACTTTCTTGTAATTAGCTGTGTAATCTTCTGACATCACCTCATAAATTGTAAGCCCCATCAAGTTCACACTGTTGAAGATTAACACCTAGGATAATGCTGGAAACATGGCCTTAAATATGTTGACTCATAATCTCTCCAAGGTTTCCCCTTCCTCTATTCATGGGGGTTATATTCACTTATCAGTGTGAGCCTGTTTTAGTAGCAGTGCTATGGAAAACATGAAGCTATCAGATTGCACACATGTGCATTTATATGCATAGGTGCTATTAGAAAGGCAATCCAAAGAACTTTCTCTTTTGACAAGTCATAGTGTGTGAGCCCGGCCAAAACTGTAAAGTCTGAAGACCCTCTAGCCCCCAACTTTTATCACTCACTATCCCCAAACCAGTGCTGACATACCTTCATTTTACTCCTCAGCAAAGCATTTCCTTCTGTTCGGTGTCCATCCCCCCCAAAAAAACAAGTGTATCATCATTTCCATGCTACAAAACCTGAATTATTTATATATTAGTAACTCAATTGGTCACACATATTTGGACTCATTTGATTATTTTGTTTGGAGATTTAAAAAATAATTTCTCAAGGGAGCTCACCCTTTATCATAAAACCACACAAGGTCAAAATCTGGCCCATGAAGATAATACTTCATAATGACAACTACTTTAGGCTGCTTTAGTAATAGTTAGCTTTGACTGAGTGCTCACTATATGCCAGGTTCTACCGTAAACATTCCATAGGAATTTTCTCATTTAATCCCCATAACAAACCTATGAGATAGGTACTATTTCTGTCCTCACTTTAAATATTAGAAAATTGAGATGCAAGAAGAATTAAGGAATTCAGCTAAGATCACCCCATTGACTAAGATCACCCCATTAGTAGAGTGCAGATCTGGGGCTCAAACCAAGGCAATCCAACCCACAGTCACTTTGTTTACCATTAATACTTCTCAAAAATAAGAAAAGTCAAAGTTTAGAACTTCTGCCTAACCAAATTAGTTTTATCAGTTTTACTATAAGTTTTACCTCTGGTGGTTGGTTATCTTATGAAAATATATAAATTTTTATGATTTTCCATAGCATATTTCCCTATAAGAATATGTTTCAACCACAAACAATTCATGACACAGTTGGCAACACTTTGTCTAGAACTACAGCTCTCACTTACATATGAATTTATTAGTATAAGCATGATGCCACAAACACTAAAACTGAATCATCGCTTGGATCCTTTTTAAAAAAAAAAAGCTTTATGGAATTTTTAAGAGAGTACACGTTTCTACTGCAGCAACATTTGTTCACCTATGAATGTCTGAAAGTGTTTAATGAGTAATTTAACCAAGACAAATTTTTCCACGTTTTTAACAGATGTAGTAAATAGTAAGTGAAACCTGTGCATCATGCCAAATACTTTTTATATTATGAAATAGAATTAGCAACTCCACATAGAAAATGTGTAATATGGTGAGTCACGTAAAGAATGTATGAATCTTAACTGTGAAAGGGAATGGGTGAAATAGGTGATGGGGATTGAAGAGTAGATGATGAGCACTGAGTAATGTATGGAATTATTGAATCACTACGCTGTACACCTGAAACTAATATAACACTGTATGTTAACTATACTGGAATTAAAATTAAAAAACGTAATAAAAAAAGAATGTATGAACCTTAAATGTTCAGCCACAAAACTCATTTTGCTTGTCTTACATATTGCCATGAATGTCCTCTGCAGTCAGTTGAGGAGAGCCCCAGGAAGAGGGACTCTTCAAAAATATGAACCATATGCCCCCATGAGAGAGGCAGCATTCAGCTGCCTGCCATACAAAAGCTCTCGATGGCCAGTAGATGACAGCTAGGGAAACAAAGGCACTAACAGAGGGGAACAGAAATCCTAGACAATTAAGAAAGGGATATTTGTCCTTTCCCTTTTATTAACCCAACACCAGCAGAGTCAGGCCTTGAAAAAGGGAGGGGAAGAAGTATCCCAGAATCAGACCCTTTACCATACACACACACACACACACACACACACACACACAGACACACACACACACACACACACATATGCAACTTCACCTGGATATCACCTAATTATCCTTTAGGACTCAGCTCAGCTCTCTTATCACTCTCTAGAAAACTACCTGTCCTGACCCCATCCCACTCCCAACACACCTCCCAGCCCCCTCACACCTTCCTCCTTAAACTCCATGATAGGTGTCCTTCTCCAAGTCTCCCAGAGCATGCCTCTAGGGTAACACTCAGCAGCACCCTCTACACTAAATGCTGTCCTTTTCTCTTACCTCCATCCCCCTTTAGACTAAAAATTCTTGGGGAGCAGAGACCATATCTTCATATTTACAATCTCTGATGCCTATTATGGTGCCTGGAATTTAGTAGATGCTTACTTATTGATTGAATGAATGAATGATGACTGTTAAAGCAAGTGTAGTTTAGGACATTTTTATCCTGAGGTTTATCATCCTCTACATAAGCATCATGGCAATCTCCCTGCAATTTATGCCAGGGTCCCTTCTCTTTTTATTCTCTCTGCAAGCAATCTTGTCCATCCCCCCATGGCTTCAATTGTGACATTCATGACTCTGCATGTGTGTGAATTCTAAATCTGTATTACTATTTTTCATCTGAACTCCCAATGGACATTTTCAACTGTACTGAACATTGCCACTTGGATGATAATTCTAAAATCCCTCATTACCTCTCTCTCAACTTCTTCTCCCTCCCCCTCCCTTCAGCTGAGATCATCATTCATCTGTGGCTTCATGTTAGAGACCTTGACCCTCTTGTCTCCCTCTGGCACCATTCTTGTCTAGTCAGGCACCAACTCTTGTCAGTTTCACCTTTTAAATCTTCCTAACTTTCTTCAGCTCAGCCATAACTCCTTCCGTTCAGACCCTCAGTCTCTTACATGAACTATGCTGAAAGCTTCTGAGATAATTCTCCTAACTTTAATTAAACCATCTTGTATTCCATGGAAAATCCTATAGACTCCACCAAAAGTCTGCTGGAACTGATACATGAATTCAGCAAAGTTGCAGGATACAAAATCAATGTACAGAAATCAGTTGCATTCTTATACACTAATAATGACGCAACAGAAAGACAAATAAAGAAACTGATCCCATTCACAATTGCACCAAGAAGCATAAAATACTTAGGAATAAATCTAACCAAAGATGTAAAAGATCTGTATGCTGAAAACTATAGAAAGCTTATGAAGGAAATTGAATAAGATATAAAGAAATGGAAAGACATTCCCTGCTCATGGATTGGAAGAATAAATATTGTCAAAATGTCAACACTGCCCAAAGCTATCTACACATTCGATGCAATCCCAATCAAAATGGCACCAGCATTCTTCTCAAAACTAGAACAAGCAATCCTAAAATTCATATGGAACCACAAAAGGCCCCGAATAGCCAAAGTAATTTTGAAGAAGAAGACCAAAGCAGGAGGCATCACAATCCCAGACTTTAGTCTCTACTACAAAGCTGTAATCAGCAAGACAGCATGGTATTGGCACAAAAACAGACACATAAGCCAATGGATTAGAATAGAAACCCCAGAACTAGACCCACAAACGTATGGCCAACTAATCCTTGACAAAGCAGGAAAGAACATCCAATGGAAGAAAGACAGTCTCTTTAACAAAGGGTGCTGGGAGAACTGGACAGCAACATGCAGAAGGTTGAAACTAGACCACTTTCTCACACCATTCACAAAAATAAACTCAAAATGGATAAAGGACCTGAATGTGAGACAGGAAACCATCAAAACCCTAGAGGAGAAAGCAGGAAAAGACCTCTCTGACCTCGGCCATAGCAATTTCTTACTTGACACATCCCCAAAGGCAAGGGAATTAAAAGCAAAATTGAACTACTGGGACCTTATGAAGATAAAAAGCTTCTGCACAGCAAAGAAAACAACCAACAAAACTAAAAGGCAACCAACGGAATGGGAAGAGATATTTGCAAATGACATATCGGACAAAGGGCTAGTATCCAAAATCTATAAAGAGCTCACCAAACTCCACACCGAAAAACAAATAACCCAGTGAAGAAATGGGCAGAAAACATGAATAGACACTTCTCTAAAGAAGACATCCGGATGGCCAACAGGCACATGAAAAGATGCTCAACGTCGCTCCTCATCAGGGAAATACAAATCAAATCCACACTCAGATATCACCTCACACCAGTCAGAGTGGCCAAAATGAACAAATCAGGAGACTATAGATGCTAGAGAGGATATGGAGAAATGGGAACCCTCTTGCACTGTTGGTGGGAATGCAAATTGGTGCAGCCACTCTGGAAAACAGTGTGGAGGTTCCTCAGAAAATTAAAAATAGACCTACCCTATGACCCAGCAATAGCACTGCTAGGAATTTACCCAAGAGATACAGGAGTACTGATGCATAGGGGCACTTGTACCCCAATGTTTATAGCAGCACTCTCAACAATAGCCAAATGATGGAAAGAGCCTAAATGTCCATCAACTGATGAATGGATAAAGAAATTGTGGTTTATATACACAATGGAGTACTACGTGGCAATGAGAAAGAATGAAATATGGCCCTTTGTAACAACGTGGATGGAACTGGAGAGTGTGATGCTAAGTGAAATAAGCCATACAGAGAAAGACAGATACCATATGTTTTCACTCTTATGTGGATCCTGAGAAACTTAACAGAAACCCATGGGGGAGGGGAAGGAAAAAAAAAAGAAGTTAGAGTGGGAGAGAGCCAAAGCATAAGAGACTCTTAAAAACTGAGAACAAACTGAGGTTTGATGGGGGGTGGGAGGGAGGGGAGGGTGGGTGATGGGTATTGAGGAGGGCACCTTTTGGGATGAGCACTGGATGTTGTATGGAAACCAATCTGACAATAAATTTCATATATTAAAATAATTTAACAAAAATAAATAAATAAACCATCTTGTAATTCCTTTTCATCACAGGGACACATCCCTGTTTGAGTAAGTCAAATCTCATTCTAACATTGTGGATACAATGGTGAGTCAGACAAAGCCTCTCCCTCTGTGTTAGCTGAAGTAAAAACTAAGCTTTTTGGAATCATATACCAGCCCCTTGATCTGACAACCATCCATCTTGTAGCCCTAGCTCCTCCCATTCTGCTCACATCCTATGCTTCTCACTTATGCATGCAAGCATTTTATTCTTTCTCAAAATATTTTCCCTTGGGACATGCTGTTTCCTTTGCCTGAGATTTTCATGTATAACCAGCCCGTTCCACGACCTGATAAATGTCTGCTCATTCTTCCAGATAGAATTCAGGTGTCACCTCTTTGGTGAAGCTTTTCTCATCGGCCATCGTTTCTTTTCCACGTGGTCATGGCACTCTATACCTGCCTCTAGTATAGCATTGGTCATGCTGTACTACACACATGTTCATATCTGTCTTAGCCTATTTGATAGTGAACTCTTCCAGAGGAGACTTCTTTATCTTTACATCTGAGCAGAATCCAGCACCCTGTTTGTTATACAACAGACCATAATACTTATATGTGGTGTTGAACAAATAACCAGAAGAGTAAAGCAAGTACATATTCTATCTTTCTTAATCCTAACTCAGAAATAAGAATAAACATTCAGAAACAAGAAATCAGAAACATTGGGTCTCTTGATTCTTTAGCTTGAAATTTCTGTAGTTTTTACCTTAAGTGAATGGCACAACTTAATTTTAACAATTTAATGTTTTTTAAAGGCTTAAGTCTCTTTAAGAAACAGACTCTTTTTTAATGTTTATTTTATTTATTTTGAAAGAGAGAGCATGAGTAGGGGGAGGGACAAAGAGAGGGAGAAAAAGAATCCCAAGTAGGCTCTGTGCTGATGGCTCATGAAGGGCTCAAACTCAGGAACCACAAGATCATGACCTGAGCTAAAGTCAAGAGTCAGATGCTTAACCGACGAAGCCACCTATGCGCCCCACGAAACAGACTCTTTTTTAAATTTTTTTTAAGTTTATTTATTTATTTTGAGAGAGAGAAACAGAGACAGAGAGAGCGTGCACAAGCTGGGGTGGGGCAGAGAGAAGGAAAGACAGAATCCCAAGCAGGCTCCATGCTGCCAGCATAGAGCCTGATGCAGGGCTCGAACTCACAAACTGTGAGACAATGACCTGAGCCAAGATCAAGAGTCAGACGTTTAACCAAATATGCCACCCAGGCACCCCAAAATGGAGTCTTAACTATAGAGAACAACGGATGGTTACCAGAGGGGAGGTGAGGGGGAGGTGGGTGAAATAGGTGATGGGGATTAAGGAGTGCATTTGTTGTGATGAGCACTGAATGTTGTATGAAAGTGTGGAATTCCTATATTATACACCTGAAAGTAATATAACACTGTATATTAACTAACTGGAATATAAATAAAAACTTTGAAAAGCTAAAATAAAAAGGCTCATTTTACCAACTGAATAAGTAAATGTACATTTCTTTATATAGTGCACCATAAAGCAACAAATTGAAAATGAAAGACCAGAAGTATCTTTCAAAATGGTGAAGGCCAGTATAGTGACATATGTACTGCCTTACTTTACCCCTCCTCTGCCCTAGCAAGCTGGAAGCAGTCGGACATGGCATTTTTCTTCTCTGAGACTCAGATTCATCATCTGTAAACTGACCAGAACAGACCCCGGCCTCTTCCAGTCTGATAATCAATGACACTGTAATACTCCATAGAATTGCCAGAAATGCCACCAATGCATAAAAATGAATACAAAAGCTACAGACCAGAGGAACTCACAAAGGGGCATCCTCGACTAAAGCAAACATGACTTCACAGAAGCAAGAAGACTAAGGTACGGTAATTTGAATTATGCCAAGGGATTCTGGCTGAAATGCCAACAAATACATGCAATTATTTTAAGTGTGCACAGGAGAAAAGAGACAAAATGAGATTGCTGAAGCTTTAAAACGTCTTAAGGAATGTGAATCTCACAGGGCTCAATCAAATGACACAGAAAGGCAAAAGCATTTAATGGCTTAGAGGCAAGGGTTTAAAAGGGCCTACTTATATCATGACATCTCCTCATTCCTTTTCAATTTGACAAAATAGATAATCACAAAATGTTCCAGTTATGTATAGTCTCCAGACTTGCTTAAAGTAATGCATTTTTTTTTTTTTTTGGAGCCAAAGCCTGGCTCTTTTTCTTCACTAATATCTATGAAAGTAGTGAGGGAGAGAAGAAAATCAGAGGTAGAGTACCACCTATCAACCTATCAATTACCAATCTGAGGAATTAGTTGCACATCTAAATATTTCTAGGCCAGATGTTCTTAGCCACATCATTTTGTTTGAGTTTCCCCCCTTCATCTCCCAAATGGCATGCTCTGTGCCCCCCACAGCTGCTGTATTTTGCCACTCTGTTGGTTTCTAAGCTGCTCTGCATGTGACTGGCTGTGATATGAGAAGAGGGAGAACAGATAAAAGATGAAGAGAGCGTCAGAGCAGAGCAAAACAGCTGCCAGAGGAAGGATGTGTCACTGCAAGGTACGTAAAAGCAGACACTGGAGACAGAAAACTTTTGGAAGGGACTTCTGCGAAAATGAAGATTAGAAACACATGGAAGGTCAACAGACAGGGGAATTGGGCACAAATCTGCAAAACCATTTTCACAAGTTCTGTGTTCTGCTCATCCTTTTAACGAAAGGTAATTTCATTCCACTTTAGTCAGAAGGGAATGATTACTTAAAAGCATCAAAGCCATGTCAAGGAACAGTTTGCTCTATTTTTTTTTTTTAACGTTTATTTATTTTTGAGACAGAGAGAGACAAAGCATGAACAGGGGAGGGTCAGAGAGAGGGAGACACAGAATCTGAAACAGGCTCCAGGCTCTGAGCTGTCAGCACAGAGCCCGACGCGGGGCTCGAACCCACGGACCGTGAGATCATGACCTGAGCCGAAGTCGGACGCTTAACCTACCAAACCACCCAGGGGCCCCAGTTTGCTCTATTTTAAAGGACTCCTTTTTTTCAGCCCTAGAGACATAAAATCAACAAATTATAATATATTTAAAGAATACAATTAAAGATTTGATATACTTTTATACATTGTAAAAGAATTCCCAGCATTGAGTTGACTAACACATTCATCACCCATTTTGCTTTGCCTTTTTTGTTTGTTTGGGGTTTTTTTGTTCGGGGTTTTTATTTTTGTTACTGAGTTGTATGAGTTCCATATGTTTTAGGCTTTAATCCATTATTGGATGGTTTGTGAAATATTTTCTCCCGTTCTGTGGGCTACCTTTTCATTTTGTTAGTTGTTTCCTCTGCAGAGCAGAAGATTTTAAGTTTGATGTAACCCCTCCTGTTCATTTTGCTTTTGTTGCCTTTTAGTGTCAAATCCAAAAAAAAAAAAATTATTTCCAAGATCAATGTCAAGAAACTTACTCCCTATGATTGCTTATAGGAGTTTACAGTTTCAGGTCATATGTTCAGTCTCTGATCCATTTTGAATTGAATGTTTTGTATGGTGTAACATGGGGGTTTATTTTCATTCTTTTCTTTGTAAATATCCACTTCTGCCAACATTTATTGAAGAGATTGCCCTTTCCCCATTGTATTATTTTTGGCTGCTTTGTAAAAAATTCTGAATTTAACTATATATTTACTTTTACCTATGAATTTCATATTTTCATATGTTTTCAATGTTATTAATTAATACCCTTTCATTTAAGCTTAAGAAATGTTCTATAAAATTTCTTATAAGACTGGTCTACTTGTGATAAGCTCCTTCAGATTTTGTTTGTCTGGAAAACTATCTCCCCTAATTCTGCCAGATGGAATGTTCTTGGTTGGCAATTTTTTTTCAGCACTGTGAATATATCATCTCACTCCTTTCTGGCCTGCAAAATTTCTGCTGAAATATCCACTGATAGTCTTGTAAGGGGTTCCTTTGTATGTAACAAGTTTTTCTCTTACTGCTTTGAAATTTTCCTCCTTGTCTTTAATTTTTGACAGTGTAATTATAATGTGTCTCAGTGTGGGTCTCCTTAGTTCCTCATATTTGGTAATCTTCAGGTTTCTTGGATCTGGATATCTGTTTCTTTCTCCAGGTTAGGGGAATTTTCAGCCATCATTCCTTTGACTAAGCTTTCTGCCCCTTTTCTCTTTTTTTCCTTTCTGCAACCCCTATAATGTGTATATTGTTCTGTTTAATGATGTCTTCCCTTATGTCCCTTAAGCTAACTTCACACTTGTCCTTTCTTATTTTCTCCTCTTCTTAAAAAATTTCATGCCCTATCTTCAAGTTCATTGATCTCTTCTTTCATGTGATCTAGTCTGCTATTGAATGCTTTTATTGAATTTTTCAGTGCAGTTACTATATTGTTCAATTCCATGATTCTTCTTTGGTAATTTTAAAATATTTTATCTCTTGTTGAAAATCTCAGTTTGTTCATGCACTGCTTTCCTAACCTGGATGAGCATCTTTAGGACCATTAAATTTAACTTTTTACTGGGTAAATAACTTACCTTGAATTCTTGAAGATCAATTTCTAGAGATTTATCTTGATTTCGACCCTATTTCCCTGTTTCTTAATTTTCCTTGACTCTCTGTGTTGCTTTCTGCACATTAGATTAACCAGTTTTGAAAGAGTGATAGAGTGGTCTCATGTAGGAAATGAACCTAGTTAGCCCCAGCTCTTGGTTGCCACTTAAACTTCTGTGATTGTCTAAGTCACAACTTTGTTCTTAGTGGTTGCCAGTGGTTGATGATATGCAAAGACCCATCAGGGTCTCAAAGGATACGATCATAGTCAGGGCCCTAGGTGCAGACTGATTAAAAACCAGACACCCAAGCAGCACCTGGAAAAGTATGTAGTTAAGCCTACTGGGAGAAAGAAACTGGAAGACGGGCATTTGTGCCTGTACTGAGCCTGAGGATATATAACCACAGGGGATGCTCCTGCGTTTGTTTAAAAAGTGTTTCTTTGCTACAATTTTGTGGGACTCATGAATGCAAGCCCAGTTGGCTATCAGAGCCAGGCAATCTGGGGCCTATCCCTTCTTTGGCAACTGCAAAAAAAGGGATGGCACTAGATGTGTACAAGCTCCTGTCAGAGAGATGCTGGTGACCTGATTTTCACTTTGGAATAAGGCAAAAAGAGAAGGTGGGGAAAACAGCCACTAGCTCCTCTGAGTTCAGTGGAGGATCACAGGTAGATGTGAGTTAGAAGACAGACCCTCAGTCATCAGCCTATAGAGTATGTAATCAAACCCCTTCCAGGGAAAGATGGAGGTGCACATTTTTGCCTGATTCCCCTGTACTGAGCCCCAGGGTAGGCGGGGGGGGGGGGGAGGTATGGCTAGGGAGGGGCAGTAGCTGTGGCAAGTGCTCATGCAACCATTAAGAACTGCTTCTTTGTTATCGTCCTGTGGATCTTGGAAATTCAAGCCCCATTGGCTTTCAGAATTGGGGATTTGTAGGGGTTGGCCTTAAAAATTGGAGTGCTAGATGAGTGGCTCAAACCTGTCACTCTTCAGGCATAAACTGGCACCTTGGGGGTTCCACACCTATTGTATGTCTCTGTGCTGGGGGTGATGTTTATGATTAGAGTGTGTCTCAGTCTCCCATTTTGACGTGTATATTTTCTCTTTCACCCAATGTGTAGGAGTCACGCAACTATTTCCTGGATTTCTCTCAAAAGGAATCACTCCTTATGTAGCTGCACATTTGGTGTGTCTGTGAAAGGAAGGAAGGTCATGAGCCTTCTAGGTCACTATCTTGTTCCTTCATAAAGGAAATTTTTAATGTCTTTAATAAAATAAAGTTCAATTAATAAAATTAAGCTAAATCAAGAACCAAAATAGTGTATAAATAATGTGCTTTACTTGGTTAAAAGGGCTTTAAAAAGGATTTGGCCCCCTCTGCTTCCTTTGGGACTTTATGCAGGCAAAATTCTTATTCTTAAAAGGTAGCAATACAGAATAAAATGAAAATAGTTGATTGAGATGATGAAGTTATTCATACCTAATATTTTCAGAGCAAATAAGAATAATATTAACAATATAAGCAAAATTTTAAGAGGACGGACACTTTCAGAAAACAAACCTATCTAACCGAATTCTGCCCCTTTTTCTCATTCAACTCCTTCTATGTGTTTTTGAAATATATAATATTGATTTTTTAAAGGTCTTCAGAGACCACTTTATCCAAAATAAATATCAACTTCCTGTAACATATTTGAGATAATGGTTCAAGCAATAGAAGATAATATGTATATTTTCAATATATACATTTACCCTGTTTACTACTACCTATATTTGCCCGCTCTATATATTAACCCCACTTGGTTAGAATCTCATTTCCCAAGCACATCTAGTATGTAGTATGCCTGTGTGGGCCATCGTGTCCATGGGGTCTCTGGAGGACCACCTTGTACTTTCTCTTAACCTCAGTCATGAGCCTATTATTTAAGTTCATGGGAACCCTCATTCTATTGTCTCTCTGCTCGACACCCTAGTCCTCAACTAGAGATTAGAATCTTGCCTGGAATTGCCTCTCACTTGCCTAGCATCCTGATGGCTGCATCCTGCTTCTGTGTCCAAGGTGTTTGCCATTAATAAATCATGAATAATCCTGCCAGACTTTACACCAGAACCTCACCCTGCCAAATACTGCTGCACAGCACCTCCTACCCAATGAGCTCCCTGGCTACATTGACAGTTTCACGGATGTTGGCCTATACTCTCTGGTCTTATACTCTTTTTTTTAATTTTTTTAATGTTTGTTTATTTCTCAAAGAGAGAGACAGACAGAGTGTGAGCAGGGGAGGGGCAAAGAGAAGGAGACACAGAATCCGAAGCAGGCTCCAGGCTCTGAGCTATCAGCAGAGTCCAACATGGGGCTCAAACTCACAAACTGTGAGATCGTGACCTGAGGTGAAGTCAGATGCTTAACCAACTGAACCATCAAGGTGTCCCATTGTTGTCTTATACTCTTATAACCAAGTAAATTTCTGAGATTTATCCAATCTTAGCTCTGTCCCTACCTTGACCACTGAAAGCTTCCTCTTATCCAAGATTATCCCCAATAGGAGAGACTTGTACTTTAATTAAAAATTAAACTTATGCTTTCAATGGCCCCTGTCCCACGCTGTTACTCATCTTTCTTCTGGATTCATGATTTCAATTTTCCTCTGAATGAAAGGGAGCTGGTTTATAAAAATGTGCACAAGCATCTCTAGGTGATGGTTGTACAGAGGAAAAGAAGCATTCTGAATCCTGATCCAAATGTTCTTGAGACAATTGGACAGTGAGTTCAAGGGACAATCTCAAGGCCATCCAAGG
This sequence comes from Panthera uncia, assembly GCF_023721935.1. Classification (NCBI taxonomy): domain Eukaryota; kingdom Metazoa; phylum Chordata; class Mammalia; order Carnivora; family Felidae; genus Panthera; species Panthera uncia. The sequence continues at coordinate 45,975,475 of NC_064812.1, read as the reverse complement.
AACCACTCTAGCCTCTCCCGTGTAAGTGATCCCCAGGTAGAGCAGCTTGCCCAGCCCAGCCCACTGGGGCAATTTACTCATACAGCTGGACTTAGGCTGCACAATCACCTCTCTCTTAAAACTACTGGTTACTGCCAGTACCTGCTAATGTGACAGACCAGTTCAACCTGTGTTCATACCTAAACTAACCCAACCAACAGAGACTCACTTTCTCTACCGCTTCAAGGTTCAGATGAAGCACTCATCATGGGGCATGTAATCTGACTTTTCTCATGGCTGCTCACAGGGGTTGGCTAGCACAATCCATAAGGGCAGAGTAGTTAAATGCCCTGAAGAAAATACACTAATCAATGAGACACAGGAGATGACAAGGAGATTTAAGATAAATTCATTCCCCTTCTTCTTTTTTCAATTCCAATGGACTTTTCTAAGACACAGTGATTCTAGATAACCTCTCTGGAAATGTCCTATAAGTACACAACTGCCTGTGTTATATATAATGCTTCTAAAGCCTTGCGAATACTGTAAGGAAAGGGTTTTTTTTAATTGTCTTATCTATGTATCTGAGCTCTTAAAACTTTCTTATAGCTAAAACATTAGAACTTATCTGTAGGATTACAGAGAGATAATCCTGCCTTAAGTAGTGTGAAACAAAAACAAACAAAACCAGACAACTGATAATACACTTGATATTAAAATCTATTTTTTTCCCCCATTTCTTTCTCTTTTCTCTTGCTGCCCATGCGAGGCCTTTATTTTATGAGCTCCTGTTTCTTGCAATTAGTCAAAAACAATTCAATTCTAAATAGTGAATTTAGACAGCATTTTTTCTTAGATTAAAAGTCATATACTTGTTTTTAAATCTGCTTATTCACGAAAATATATTGGAAACCATTCTGCTGAGCTTCTATTTTCTCTGATGTTTTCGGTCAGTATTCTTTCATCATAAAACAGAAAACTTAGCAAAATTAACTAACATTTAAAAATTTACTGATGTATATTTAAAGCCAATAAACTGCTTTGTTAATAAGAAACAATAACAACAACATGAGATGTAATCAGCTCAGGAACACGCTGCCTTGTATTTGCTCTCCTTTCTCCACTGCCTCACTTCCCTTCATTCTTGCTGTCCTGGGATTGCAGGCCCAAATAAAGCATGTGTAAATTTTTCCTCCTATCTTCTTTCTAGGGAACTTGGACTAAGACATAGCATATTCATATCAGTTAATAATCCTGACTCTTGCCTCACCTCCAGAGAAGAGCAGAGTCATATACGGAGGCTGGAGAGGTCTTAGTACTTTTTAGCTTGTGGTTAGAAATCTCTCTGGTAGGGATGGGCAGTTCATTATTACCTCTCCACCATCTGCCTGTCTCTCCCTCTTTCTCTCTCTCTTCCTGTCTGCCTTACCCCCCTCTTGGTTCTCTCTCCCTCTCTTTCCCCCCTTTCTCTTTCTCCTGCCCTTCCTTCCTCCCTCCCTCTTTCTCCTGTCCACCCCCTTCATGTTCTCTCTCCCAACCCAAGAAAGGATCTTAATAGAGTCAGATAAGAGGTGACATGAAGAAACTTTTTGAATTTAACCAATGCATGTGAATGACTGGGGTAAAGAGCTAAATAGGGAATAAGAGGAAATAAAAATATTTTCATTGACATCTAACAAAGAAAATTTAAATTTAAATTCTGGGCGATTTTCAATGAAATTCATTTCAATATTCCTATTAGTTTCAAAAGTGTGGAGAGCATAACTTTGAGGAAAATTTTCCCAAAAAATTGTTCTAAATATGTGTGAGATCTGCCCTAAATTTTGGCATTTGATTTTAAAGCACAAAGTGTTCTTGTGAAGAAGATAAGAAAATAGACCATGACCTTCTTAATAAATGTACTATATATTTTTTTAATTCTAGGTTATTCTTTTCCCAGAAATTTAAACTCTCCCTTATCCCTTAATTCAGTATTCATCATGGGCTTAGAAATCCCGTTGACTAATACAAAGAGTGAACTGGGCTTCACATTTATAAGTGGACTGCTTGGTAAATTTATTCTCCTGGGTTTAAAATAACCACTAAGTAGAAAATTGTAGCAGCACTATCAATGCAACAGAAGTAGGCTGATAAATTAGGAATGGAGGAGAAGAATTAATTGCTATTGGACATGAAAGGAGAATTTTAGTTCATAAACATTTGTGCTGTAATCTCCTCTAAACTTTAATTAAACTCTCTTGAGGTTTATAATCTTAAAATACATTTATTTTAAATTTACCCACTTGCCAGAAAGATTTATTCAAGCTGTCAGTGTTCTACTTTAAAGCATTTCATTTTGAAGTGACTGATTCCAATCATCATCCCTCTGATGCGGTAAAGTCTTTTAAAGCCGACTCAGGAAACTTCTGCTTTATAGAAGAAAGAAATAAGAAAAGAAAAGAAAAGAAAAGAAGAGAAGAGAAGAGAAGAGAAGAGAAGAGAAGAGAAGAGAGGAAAGGAGAGGAGAGGAGAGGAGAGGAGAGGAGAGGAGAGGAGAGAAGGAAAGGAAAGAAAAGAAAGAGGGAGGGAGGGATGGAAGAAAAGGAAGGAAGGAAGGAAGGAAGGAAGGAAGGAAGGAAGACTCTTCAACTACAGGTGTGAGTATAAATTGGTACAACTATTTGTATAACAATTAA